>NW_025746566.1:72500-102640 GCF_021184085.1 Oncorhynchus gorbuscha | reverse complement strand
ATTTTAATTTTTTTAATTTTAATTTTAATTTTAATTTTAATTTTAATTTTAATTTTAATTTTAATTTTTTTTAATTTTAATTTTAATTTTAATTTTAATTTTAATTTTAATTTTAATTTTAATTTTAATTTTAATTTTAATTTTAATTTTAATTTTAATTTTAATTTTAATTTTAATTTTAATTTTAATTTTAATTTTAATTTTAATTTTAATTTTAATTTTAATTTTAATTTTAATTTTAATTTTAATTTTAATTTTAATTTTAATTTTAATTTTAATTTTAATTTTAATTTTAATTTTAATTTTAATTTTAATTTTAATTTTAATTTTAATTTTAATTTTAATTTTAATTTTAATTTTAATTTTAATTTTAATTTTAATTTTAATTTTAATTTTAATTTTAATTTTAATTTTAATTTTAATTTTAATTTTAATTTTAATTTTAATTTTAATTTTAATTTTAAATTTTAATTTTAATTTTAATTTTAATTTTAATTTTAATTTTAATTTTAATTTTAATTTTAATTTTAATTTTAATTTTAATTTTAATTTTTAATTTTAATTTTAATTTTAATTTTTTAATTTTAATTTTAATTTTAATTTTAATTTTAATTTTAATTTTAATTTTAATTTTAATTTTAATTTTAATTTTAATTTTAATTTTAATTTTAATTTTAATTTTAATTTTAATTTTAATTTTAATTTTTTAATTTTAATTTTAATTTTAATTTTAATTTTAATTTTAATTTTAATTTTTTAATTTTAATTTTAATTTTAATTTTAATTTTAATTTTAATTTTAATTTTAATTTTAATTTTAATTTTAATTTTAATTTTAATTTTAATTTTAATTTTTTTAATTTTAATTTTAATTTTAATTTTAATTTTAATTTTAATTTTAATTTTAATTTTAATTTTAATTTTAATTTTAATTTTAATTTTAATTTTAATTTTAATTTTAATTTTAATTTTAATTTTAATTTTAATTTTAATTTTAATTTTAATTTTAATTTTAATTTTAATTTTAATTTTAATTTTAATTTTAATTTTAATTTTAATTTTAATTTTAATTTTAATTTTAATTTTAATTTTAATTTTAATTTTAATTTTAATTTTAATTTTAATTTTAATTTTAATTTTAATTTTAATTTTTTTTAATTTTAATTTTAATTTTAATTTTAATTTTAATTTTAATTTTAATTTTAATTTTAATTTTAATTTTAATTTTAATTTTAATTTTAATTTTAATTTTAATTTTAATTTTAATTTTAATTTTAATTTTAATTTTAATTTTAATTTTAATTTTAATTTTAATTTTAATTTTAATTTTAATTTTAATTTTAATTTTAATTTTAATTTTAATTTTTTAATTTTAATTTTAATTTTAATTTTAATTTTAATTTTTTAATTTTAATTTTAATTTTTTTTAATTTTAATTTTAATTTTAATTTTAATTTTAATTTTAATTTTAATTTTAATTTTAATTTTAATTTTAATTTTAATTTTAATTTTTTTAATTTTAATTTTAATTTTAATTTTAATTTTAATTTTAATTTTAATTTTAATTTTAATTTTAATTTTAATTTTAATTTTAATTTTAATTTTAATTTTAATTTTAATTTTAATTTTAATTTTAATTTTAATTTTAATTTTAATTTTAATTTTAATTTTAATTTTAATTTTAATTTTAATTTTAATTTTAATTTTAATTTTAATTTTTTTAATTTTAATTTTAATTTTAATTTTAATTTTAATTTTAATTTTAATTTTAATTTTAATTTTAATTTTAATTTTAATTTTAATTTTAATTTTAATTTTAATTTTAATTTTAATTTTAATTTTAATTTTAATTTTAATTTTAATTTTAATTTTAATTTTTTAATTTTAATTTTAATTTTAATTTTAATTTTAATTTTAATTTTAATTTTAATTTTTTAATTTTAATTTTAATTTTAATTTTAATTTTAATTTTAATTTTAATTTTAATTTTAATTTTAATTTTAATTTTTTTTAATTTTAATTTTAATTTTAATTTTAATTTTAATTTTAATTTTAATTTTAATTTTAATTTTAATTTTAATTTTAATTTTAATTTTAATTTTAATTTTAATTTTAATTTTAATTTTAATTTTAATTTTAATTTTAATTTTAATTTTAATTTTAATTTTAATTTTAATTTTAATTTTAATTTTAATTTTAATTTTAATTTTAATTTTAATTTTAATTTTAATTTTAATTTTAATTTTAATTTTAATTTTAATTTTAATTTTAATTTTAATTTTAATTTTAATTTTAATTTTAATTTTAATTTTAATTTTAATTTTAATTTTAATTTTAATTTTAATTTTAATTTTAATTTTAATTTTAATTTTAATTTTAATTTTAATTTTAATTTTAATTTTAATTTTAATTTTAATTTTAATTTTAATTTTAATTTTAATTTTAATTTTAATTTTAATTTTAATTTTAATTTTAATTTTAATTTTAATTTAATTTTAATTTTAATTTTAATTTTAATTTTAATTTTAATTTTAATTTTAATTTTAATTTTAATTTTAATTTTAATTTTAATTTTAATTTTAATTTTAATTTTAATTTTAATTTTTTTTAATTTTAATTTTAATTTTAATTTTAATTTTAATTTTAATTTTAATTTTAATTTTAATTTTAATTTTAATTTTAATTTTAATTTTAATTTTAATTTTAATTTTAATTTTAATTTTAATTTTAATTTTAATTTTAATTTTAATTTTAATTTTAATTTTAATTTTAATTTTAATTTTAATTTTAATTTTAATTTTAATTTTAATTTTAATTTTAATTTTAATTTTAATTTTAATTTAATTTTAATTTTAATTTTAATTTTAATTTTAATTTTAATTTTAATTTTAATTTTAATTTTTTTAATTTTAATTTTAATTTTAATTTTAATTTTAATTTTAATTTTAATTTTAATTTTAATTTTAATTTTAATTTTAATTTTAATTTTAATTTTAATTTTAATTTTAATTTTAATTTTAATTTTAATTTTAATTTTAATTTTAATTTTAATTTTAATTTTAATTTTAATTTTAATTTTAATTTTAATTTTAATTTTAATTTTAATTTTTTAATTTTAATTTTAATTTTAATTTTAATTTTAATTTTAATTTTAATTTTAATTTTAATTTTAATTTTAATTTTAATTTTAATTTTAATTTTAATTTTAATTTTAATTTTTTTAATTTTAATTTTAATTTTAATTTTAATTTTAATTTTAATTTTAATTTTAATTTTAATTTTAATTTTAATTTTAATTTTAATTTTAATTTTAATTTTAATTTTAATTTTAATTTTAATTTTAATTTTAATTTTAATTTTAATTTTAATTTTAATTTTAATTTTAATTTTAATTTTAATTTTAATTTTAATTTTAATTTTAATTTTAATTTTAATTTTAATTTTAATTTTAATTTTAATTTTAATTTTAATTTTAATTTTAATTTTAATTTTAATTTTAATTTTAATTTTAATTTTAATTTTAATTTTAATTTTAATTTTAATTTTAATTTTAATTTTAATTTTAATTTTAATTTTAATTTTAATTTTAATTTTAATTTTAATTTTTTTTAATTTTAATTTTAATTTTAATTTTAATTTTAATTTTAATTTTAATTTTAATTTTAATTTTAATTTTAATTTTAATTTTAATTTTAATTTTAATTTTAATTTTAATTTTAATTTTAATTTTAATTTTAATTTTAATTTTAATTTTAATTTTAATTTTAATTTTAATTTTAATTTTAATTTTAATTTTAATTTTTTAATTTTAATTTTAATTTTAATTTTAATTTTAATTTTAATTTTTTTAATTTTAATTTTAATTTTAATTTTAATTTTAATTTTAATTTTAATTAATTTTAATTTTAATTTTAATTTTTTTAATTTTAATTTTTTTAATTTTAATTTTAATTTTAATTTTAATTTTAATTTTAATTTTAATTTTAATTTTAATTTTAATTTTAATTTTAATTTTAATTTTAATTTTAATTTTAATTTTAATTTTAATTTTAATTTTAATTTTAATTTTAATTTTAATTTTAATTTTAATTTTAATTTTAATTTTAATTTTAATTTTAATTTTTTAATTTTAATTTTAATTTTAATTTTAATTTTAATTTTAATTTTAATTTTAATTTTAATTTTAATTTTAATTTTAATTTTAATTTTAATTTTAATTTTAATTTTAATTTTAATTTTAATTTTAATTTTAATTTTAATTTTAATTTTAATTTTAATTTTAATTTTAATTTTAATTTTAATTTTAATTTTAATTTTAATTTTAATTTTAATTTTAATTTTAATTTTAATTTTAATTTTAATTTTAATTTTAATTTTAATTTTAATTTTAATTTTAATTTTAATTTTAATTTTAATTTTAATTTTAATTTTAATTTTAATTTTAATTTTAATTTTAATTTTAATTTTAATTTTAATTTTAATTTTAATTTTAATTTTAATTTTAATTTTAATTTTAATTTTAATTTTAATTTTAATTTTAATTTTAATTTTAATTTTAATTTTAATTTTAATTTTAATTTTAATTTTAATTTTAATTTTAATTTTAATTTTAATTTTAATTTTAATTTTAATTTTAATTTTAATTTTAATTTTAATTTTAATTTTAATTTTAATTTTAATTTTAATTTTAATTTTAATTTTAATTTTAATTTTAATTTTAATTTTAATTTTAATTTTAATTTTAATTTTAATTTTAATTTTAATTTTAATTTTAATTTTAATTTTAATTTTAATTTTAATTTTAATTTTAATTTTAATTTTAATTTTAATTTTAATTTTAATTTTAATTTTAATTTTAATTTTAATTTTAATTTTAATTTTAATTTTAATTTTAATTTTAATTTTAATTTTAATTTTAATTTTAATTTTAATTTTAATTTTAATTTTTTTAATTAATTTTAATTTTAATTTTAATTTTAATTTTTTAATTTTAATTTTAATTTTAATTTTAATTTTAATTTTAATTTTAATTTTAATTTTAATTTTAATTTTAATTTTAATTTTAATTTTAATTTTAATTTTAATTTTAATTTTAATTTTAATTTTAATTTTAATTTTAATTTTTTTAATTTTAATTTTAATTTTAATTTTAATTTTAATTTTAATTTTAATTTTAATTTTAATTTTAATTTTAATTTTAATTTTAATTTTAATTTTAATTTTAATTTTAATTTTAATTTTAATTTTAATTTTAATTTTTTTAATTTTAATTTTAATTTTAATTTTAATTTTAATTTTAATTTTTTAATTTTAATTTTAATTTTAATTTTAATTTTAATTTTAATTTTAATTTTAATTTTTTAATTTTAATTTTAATTTTAATTTTAATTTTAATTTTAATTTTAATTTTAATTTTAATTTTAATTTTAATTTTAATTTTAATTTTAATTTTAATTTTAATTTTAATTTTAATTTTAATTTTAATTTTTTTAATTTTAATTTTAATTTTAATTTTAATTTTAATTTTAATTTTAATTTTAATTTTAATTTTAATTTTAATTTTAATTTTAATTTTAATTTTAATTTTAATTTTTTAATTTTAATTTTAATTTTAATTTTAATTTTAATTTTAATTTTAATTTTTTAATTTTAATTTTAATTTTAATTTTAATTTTAATTTTAATTTTAATTTTAATTTTAATTTTAATTTTAATTTTAATTTTAATTTTAATTTTAATTTTTTTAATTTTAATTTTAATTTTAATTTTAATTTTAATTTTAATTTTAATTTTAATTTTAATTTTAATTTTAATTTTAATTTTAATTTTAATTTTAATTTTAATTTTAATTTTAATTTTAATTTTAATTTTAATTTTAATTTTAATTTTAATTTTAATTTTAATTTTAATTTTAATTTTAATTTTAATTTTAATTTTAATTTTAATTTTAATTTTAATTTTAATTTTAATTTTAATTTTAATTTTAATTTTAATTTTAATTTTAATTTTAATTTTAATTTTAATTTTAATTTTAATTTTAATTTTAATTTTAATTTTAATTTTAATTTTAATTTTAATTTTAATTTTAATTTTAATTTTAATTTTAATTTTAATTTTAATTTTAATTTTAATTTTAATTTTAATTTTAATTTTAATTTTAATTTTAATTTTAATTTTAATTTTAATTTTAATTTTAATTTTAATTTTAATTTTAATTTTAATTTTAATTTTAATTTTAATTTTAATTTTAATTTTAATTTTAATTTTAATTTTAATTTTAATTTTAATTTTAATTTTAATTTTTTAATTTTAATTTTAATTTTAATTTTAATTTTAATTTTAATTTTAATTTTAATTTTAATTTTAATTTTAATTTTAATTTTAATTTTAATTTTAATTTTAATTTTAATTTTAATTTTAATTTTAATTTTAATTTTAATTTTAATTTTAATTTTAATTTTTTTAATTTTAATTTTAATTTTAATTTTTTAATTTTAATTTTAATTTTAATTTTAATTTTAATTTTAATTTTAATTTTAATTTTAATTTTAATTTTAATTTTAATTTTAATTTTAATTTTAATTTTAATTTTAATTTTAATTTTAATTTTAATTTTAATTTTAATTTTAATTTTAATTTTAATTTTAATTTTAATTTTAATTTTAATTTTAATTTTAATTTTAATTTTAATTTTAATTTTAATTTTAATTTTAATTTTAATTTTAATTTTAATTTTAATTTTAATTTTAATTTTAATTTTAATTTTAATTTTAATTTTAATTTTAATTTTAATTTTAATTTTAATTTTAATTTTAATTTTAATTTTAATTTTAATTTTAATTTTAATTTTAATTTTAATTTTAATTTTAATTTTAATTTTAATTTTAATTTTAATTTTAATTTTAATTTTAATTTTAATTTTAATTTTAATTTTAATTTTAATTTTAATTTTAATTTTAATTTTAATTTTAATTTTAATTTTAATTTTAATTTTAATTTTAATTTTAATTTTAATTTTAATTTTAATTTTAATTTTAATTTTAATTTTAATTTTAATTTTAATTTTAATTTTAATTTTAATTTTAATTTTAATTTTAATTTTAATTTTAATTTTAATTTTAATTTTAATTTTAATTTTAATTTTAATTTTAATTTTAATTTTAATTTTAATTTTAATTTTAATTTTAATTTTAATTTTAATTTTAATTTTAATTTTAATTTTAATTTTAATTTTAATTTTAATTTTAATTTTAATTTTAATTTTAATTTTAATTTTAATTTTAATTTTAATTTTAATTTTAATTTTAATTTTAATTTTAATTTTAATTTTAATTTTAATTTTAATTTTAATTTTAATTTTAATTTTAATTTTAATTTTAATTTTAATTTTAATTTTAATTTTAATTTTAATTTTAATTTTAATTTTAATTTTAATTTTAATTTTAATTTTAATTTTAATTTTAATTTTAATTTTAATTTTAATTTTTTTAATTTTAATTTTAATTTTAATTTTAATTTTAATTTTAATTTTAATTTTAATTTTAATTTTAATTTTAATTTTAATTTTAATTTTAATTTTAATTTTAATTTTAATTTTAATTTTAATTTTAATTTTAATTTTAATTTTAATTTTAATTTTAATTTTAATTTTAATTTTAATTTTAATTTTAATTTTAATTTTAATTTTAATTTTAATTTTAATTTTAATTTTAATTTTAATTTTAATTTTAATTTTAATTTTAATTTTAATTTTAATTTTAATTTTAATTTTAATTTTAATTTTAATTTTAATTTTAATTTTAATTTTAATTTTAATTTTAATTTTAATTTTAATTTTAATTTTAATTTTAATTTTAATTTTAATTTTAATTTTAATTTTAATTTTAATTTTAATTTTTAATTTTAATTTTAATTTTAATTTTAATTTTAATTTTAATTTTAATTTTAATTTTAATTTTAATTTTAATTTTAATTTTAATTTTAATTTTAATTTTAATTTTAATTTTAATTTTAATTTTAATTTTAATTTTAATTTTAATTTTAATTTTAATTTTAATTTTAATTTTAATTTTAATTTTAATTTTAATTTTAATTTTAATTTTAATTTTAATTTTAATTTTAATTTTAATTTTAATTTTAATTTTAATTTTAATTTTAATTTTAATTTTAATTTTAATTTTAATTTTAATTTTAATTTTAATTTTAATTTTAATTTTAATTTTAATTTTAATTTTAATTTTAATTTTAATTTTTTAATTTTAATTTTTTAATTTTAATTTTAATTTTAATTTTAATTTTAATTTTAATTTTAATTTTAATTTTAATTTTTTTAATTTTAATTTTAATTTTAATTTTAATTTTAATTTTAATTTTAATTTTAATTTTAATTTTAATTTTAATTTTAATTTTAATTTTAATTTTAATTTTAATTTTAATTTTAATTTTAATTTTAATTTTAATTTTAATTTTAATTTTAATTTTAATTTTAATTTTAATTTTAATTTTAATTTTAATTTTAATTTTAATTTTAATTTTAATTTTAATTTTAATTTTAATTTTAATTTTAATTTTAATTTTAATTTTAATTTTAATTTTTTAATTTTAATTTTAATTTTAATTTTAATTTTAATTTTAATTTTAATTTTAATTTTAATTTTTTAATTTTTTTTAATTTTAATTTTAATTTTAATTTTAATTTTAATTTTTTAATTTTAATTTTAATTTTAATTTTAATTTTAATTTTAATTTTAATTTTAATTTTAATTTTAATTTTAATTTTAATTTTAATTTTAATTTTAATTTTAATTTTAATTTTAATTTTAATTTTAATTTTAATTTTAATTTTAATTTTAATTTTAATTTTAATTTTAATTTTAATTTTAATTTTAATTTTAATTTTAATTTTAATTTTAATTTTAATTTTAATTTTAATTTTAATTTTAATTTTAATTTTAATTTTAATTTTAATTTTAATTTTAATTTTAATTTTAATTTTAATTTTAATTTTAATTTTAATTTTAATTTTAATTTTAATTTTAATTTTAATTTTAATTTTAATTTTAATTTTAATTTTAATTTTAATTTTAATTTTAATTTTAATTTTAATTTTAATTTTAATTTTAATTTTAATTTTAATTTTAATTTTAATTTTAATTTTAATTTTAATTTTAATTTTAATTTTAATTTTAATTTTAATTTTAATTTTAATTTTAATTTTAATTTTAATTTTAATTTTAATTTTAATTTTAATTTTAATTTTAATTTTAATTTTAATTTTAATTTTAATTTTAATTTTAATTTTAATTTTAATTTTAATTTTAATTTTAATTTTAATTTTAATTTTAATTTTAATTTTAATTTTAATTTTTTTAATTTTAATTTTAATTTTAATTTTAATTTTAATTTTAATTTTAATTTTAATTTTTTAATTTTAATTTTAATTTTAATTTTAATTTTAATTTTAATTTTAATTTTAATTTTAATTTTAATTTTAATTTTAATTTTAATTTTAATTTTAATTTTAATTTTAATTTTAATTTTAATTTTAATTTTAATTTTAATTTTAATTTTAATTTTAATTTTAATTTTAATTTTAATTTTAATTTTAATTTTAATTTTAATTTTAATTTTAATTTTAATTTTAATTTTAATTTTAATTTTAATTTTAATTTTAATTTTAATTTTAATTTTAATTTTAATTTTAATTTTAATTTTAATTTTTTAATTTTAATTTTAATTTTAATTTTAATTTTAATTTTAATTTTAATTTTAATTTTAATTTTAATTTTAATTTTAATTTTAATTTTAATTTTAATTTTAATTTTAATTTTAATTTTAATTTTAATTTTAATTTTAATTTTAATTTTAATTTTTTAATTTTTTTAATTTTAATTTTAATTTTAATTTTAATTTTAATTTTAATTTTAATTTTAATTTTAATTTTAATTTTAATTTTAATTTTAATTTTAATTTTAATTTTAATTTTAATTTTAATTTTAATTTTAATTTTAATTTTAATTTTAATTTTAATTTTAATTTTAATTTTAATTTTAATTTTAATTTTAATTTTAATTTTAATTTTAATTTTAATTTTAATTTTAATTTTAATTTTAATTTTAATTTTAATTTTAATTTTAATTTTAATTTTAATTTTAATTTTAATTTTAATTTTAATTTTAATTTTAATTTTAATTTTAATTTTAATTTTAATTTTAATTTTAATTTTAATTTTAATTTTAATTTTAATTTTAATTTTAATTTTAATTTTAATTTTAATTTTAATTTTAATTTTAATTTTTTTAATTTTAATTTTAATTTTAATTTTAATTTTAATTTTAATTTTAATTTTAATTTTAATTTTAATTTTAATTTTAATTTTAATTTTAATTTTAATTTTAATTTTAATTTTAATTTTAATTTTAATTTTAATTTTTTTAATTTTAATTTTAATTTTAATTTTAATTTTAATTTTAATTTTAATTTTAATTTTAATTTTAATTTTAATTTTAATTTTAATTTTAATTTTAATTTTAATTTTAATTTTAATTTTAATTTTAATTTTAATTTTAATTTTAATTTTAATTTTAATTTTAATTTTAATTTTAATTTTAATTTTAATTTTAATTTTAATTTTAATTTTAATTTTAATTTTAATTTTAATTTTAATTTTAATTTTAATTTTAATTTTAATTTTAATTTTAATTTTAATTTTAATTTTAATTTTAATTTTAATTTTAATTTTAATTTTAATTTTAATTTTAATTTTAATTTTAATTTTAATTTTAATTTTAATTTTAATTTTAATTTTAATTTTAATTTTAATTTTTTAATTTTAATTTTAATTTTAATTTTAATTTTAATTTTAATTTTAATTTTAATTTTTTAATTTTAATTTTAATTTTAATTTTAATTTTAATTTTAATTTTAATTTTAATTTTAATTTTAATTTTAATTTTAATTTTAATTTTAATTTTAATTTTAATTTTAATTTTAATTTTAATTTTAATTTTAATTTTAATTTTAATTTTAATTTTAATTTTAATTTTAATTTTAATTTTAATTTTAATTTTAATTTTAATTTTAATTTTAATTTTAATTTTAATTTTAATTTTAATTTTAATTTTAATTTTAATTTTAATTTTAATTTTAATTTTAATTTTAATTTTAATTTTAATTTTAATTTTAATTTTAATTTTAATTTTAATTTTAATTTTAATTTTAATTTTAATTTTAATTTTAATTTTAATTTTAATTTTAATTTTAATTTTAATTTTAATTTTAATTTTAATTTTAATTTTAATTTTAATTTTAATTTTAATTTTAATTTTAATTTTAATTTTAATTTTAATTTTAATTTTAATTTTAATTTTAATTTTAATTTTTTTAATTTTAATTTTTTAATTTTAATTTTAATTTTAATTTTAATTTTAATTTTAATTTTAATTTTAATTTTAATTTTAATTTTAATTTTAATTTTAATTTTAATTTTAATTTTAATTTTAATTTTAATTTTAATTTTAATTTTAATTTTAATTTTTTAATTTTAATTTTAATTTTAATTTTAATTTTAATTTTAATTTTAATTTTAATTTTAATTTTAATTTTAATTTTAATTTTAATTTTAATTTTAATTTTAATTTTAATTTTAATTTTAATTTTAATTTTAATTTTAATTTTAATTTTAATTTTAATTTTAATTTTAATTTTAATTTTAATTTTAATTTTAATTTTAATTTTAATTTTAATTTTAATTTTAATTTTAATTTTAATTTTAATTTTAATTTTAATTTTAATTTTAATTTTAATTTTAATTTTAATTTTAATTTTAATTTTAATTTTAATTTTAATTTTAATTTTAATTTTAATTTTAATTTTAATTTTAATTTTAATTTTAATTTTAATTTTAATTTTAATTTTAATTTTAATTTTAATTTTAATTTTAATTTTAATTTTAATTTTAATTTTAATTTTAATTTTAATTTTAATTTTAATTTTAATTTTAATTTTAATTTTAATTTTAATTTTAATTTTAATTTTAATTTTAATTTTAATTTTAATTTTAATTTTAATTTTAATTTTAATTTTAATTTTAATTTTAATTTTAATTTTAATTTTAATTTTAATTTTAATTTTAATTTTAATTTTAATTTTAATTTTAATTTTAATTTTAATTTTAATTTTAATTTTAATTTTAATTTTAATTTTAATTTTAATTTTAATTTTAATTTTAATTTTAATTTTAATTTTAATTTTAATTTTAATTTTAATTTTTTAATTTTAATTTTAATTTTAATTTTAATTTTAATTTAATTTTAATTTTAATTTTAATTTTAATTTTAATTTTAATTTTAATTTTAATTTTAATTTTAATTTTTTAATTTTAATTTTAATTTTAATTTTAATTTTAATTTTAATTTTAATTTTAATTTTAATTTTAATTTTAATTTTAATTTTAATTTTAATTTTAATTTTAATTTTAATTTTAATTTTAATTTTAATTTTAATTTTAATTTTAATTTTAATTTTAATTTTAATTTTAATTTTAATTTTAATTTTAATTTTAATTTTAATTTTTTAATTTTAATTTTAATTTTAATTTTAATTTTAATTTTAATTTTAATTTTAATTTTAATTTTAATTTTAATTTTAATTTTAATTTTAATTTTAATTTTAATTTTAATTTTAATTTTAATTTTAATTTTAATTTTAATTTTAATTTTAATTTTAATTTTAATTTTAATTTTAATTTTAATTTTAATTTTAATTTTAATTTTAATTTTAATTTTAATTTTAATTTTAATTTTAATTTTAATTTTAATTTTAATTTTAATTTTAATTTTAATTTTAATTTTAATTTTAATTTTAATTTTAATTTTAATTTTTTTAATTTTAATTTTAATTTTAATTTTAATTTTAATTTTAATTTTAATTTTAATTTTAATTTTAATTTTAATTTTAATTTTAATTTTAATTTTAATTTTAATTTTAATTTTTTAATTTTAATTTTAATTTTAATTTTAATTTTAATTTTAATTTTAATTTTAATTTTAATTTTAATTTTAATTTTAATTTTAATTTTAATTTTAATTTTAATTTTAATTTTAATTTTAATTTTAATTTTAATTTTAATTTTAATTTTAATTTTAATTTTAATTTTAATTTTAATTTTAATTTTAATTTTAATTTTAATTTTAATTTTAATTTTAATTTTAATTTTAATTTTAATTTTAATTTTAATTTTAATTTTAATTTTAATTTTAATTTTAATTTTAATTTTAATTTTAATTTTAATTTTAATTTTAATTTTAATTTTAATTTTAATTTTAATTTTAATTTTAATTTTAATTTTAATTTTAATTTTAATTTTAATTTTAATTTTAATTTTAATTTTAATTTTAATTTTAATTTTAATTTTAATTTTAATTTTAATTTTAATTTTAATTTTAATTTTAATTTTAATTTTAATTTTAATTTTAATTTTAATTTTAATTTTAATTTTAATTTTAATTTTAATTTTAATTTTAATTTTAATTTTAATTTTAATTTTAATTTTAATTTTAATTTTAATTTTAATTTTAATTTTAATTTTAATTTTAATTTTAATTTTAATTTTAATTTTAATTTTAATTTTAATTTTAATTTTAATTTTAATTTTAATTTTAATTTTAATTTTAATTTTAATTTTAATTTTAATTTTAATTTTAATTTTAATTTTAATTTTAATTTTAATTTTAATTTTAATTTTAATTTTAATTTTAATTTTAATTTTAATTTTAATTTTAATTTTAATTTTTTAATTTTAATTTTAATTTTAATTTTAATTTTAATTTTAATTTTAATTTTAATTTTAATTTTAATTTTAATTTTAATTTTAATTTTAATTTTAATTTTAATTTTAATTTTAATTTTAATTTTAATTTTAATTTTAATTTTAATTTTAATTTTAATTTTTTAATTTTAATTTTAATTTTAATTTTAATTTTAATTTTAATTTTAATTTTAATTTTAATTTTAATTTTAATTTTAATTTTAATTTTAATTTTAATTTTAATTTTAATTTTAATTTTAATTTTAATTTTAATTTTAATTTTAATTTTAATTTTAATTTTAATTTTAATTTTAATTTTAATTTTAATTTTAATTTTAATTTTAATTTTAATTTTAATTTTAATTTTAATTTTAATTTTAATTTTAATTTTAATTTTAATTTTAATTTTAATTTTAATTTTAATTTTAATTTTAATTTTAATTTTAATTTTAATTTTAATTTTAATTTTAATTTTAATTTTAATTTTAATTTTAATTTTAATTTTAATTTTAATTTTAATTTTAATTTTAATTTTAATTTTAATTTTAATTTTAATTTTAATTTTTTTAATTTTAATTTTAATTTTAATTTTAATTTTAATTTTAATTTTAATTTTAATTTTAATTTTAATTTTAATTTTAATTTTAATTTTAATTTTAATTTTAATTTTAATTTTAATTTTAATTTTAATTTAATTTTAATTTTAATTTTAATTTTAATTTTAATTTTAATTTTAATTTTAATTTTAATTTTAATTTTAATTTTAATTTTAATTTTAATTTTAATTTTAATTTTAATTTTAATTTTAATTTTAATTTTAATTTTAATTTTAATTTTAATTTTAATTTTAATTTTAATTTTTTTTAATTTTAATTTTAATTTTAATTTTAATTTTAATTTTAATTTTAATTTTAATTTTAATTTTAATTTTAATTTTAATTTTAATTTTAATTTTAATTTTAATTTTAATTTTAATTTTAATTTTAATTTTAATTTTAATTTTAATTTTAATTTTAATTTTAATTTTAATTTTAATTTTAATTTTAATTTTAATTTTAATTTTAATTTTAATTTTAATTTTAATTTTAATTTTAATTTTAATTTTAATTTTAATTTTAATTTTAATTTTAATTTTAATTTTAATTTTAATTTTAATTTTAATTTTAATTTTAATTTTAATTTTAATTTTAATTTTAATTTTAATTTTAATTTTAATTTTAATTTTAATTTTAATTTTAATTTTAATTTTAATTTTTTAATTTTAATTTTAATTTTAATTTTAATTTTAATTTTAATTTTAATTTTAATTTTAATTTTAATTTTAATTTTAATTTTAATTTTAATTTTAATTTTAATTTTAATTTTAATTTTAATTTTAATTTTAATTTTAATTTTAATTTTAATTTTAATTTTAATTTTAATTTTAATTTTAATTTTAATTTTAATTTTAATTTTAATTTTAATTTTAATTTTAATTTTAATTTTAATTTTAATTTTAATTTTAATTTTAATTTTAATTTTAATTTTAATTTTAATTTTAATTTTAATTTTAATTTTAATTTTAATTTTAATTTTAATTTTAATTTTAATTTTAATTTTAATTTTAATTTTAATTTTAATTTTAATTTTAATTTTAATTTTAATTTTAATTTTAATTTTAATTTTAATTTTAATTTTAATTTTAATTTTAATTTTAATTTTAATTTTAATTTTAATTTTAATTTTAATTTTAATTTTAATTTTAATTTTAATTTTAATTTTAATTTTAATTTTAATTTTAATTTTAATTTTAATTTTAATTTTAATTTTAATTTTAATTTTAATTTTAATTTTAATTTTAATTTTAATTTTAATTTTAATTTTAATTTTAATTTTAATTTTAATTTTAATTTTAATTTTAATTTTAATTTTAATTTTAATTTTAATTTTAATTTTTTTTAATTTTAATTTTAATTTTAATTTTAATTTTAATTTTAATTTTAATTTTAATTTTAATTTTAATTTTAATTTTAATTTTAATTTTAATTTTAATTTTAATTTTAATTTTAATTTTAATTTTAATTTTAATTTTAATTTTAATTTTAATTTTAATTTTAATTTTAATTTTAATTTTAATTTTAATTTTAATTTTAATTTTAATTTTAATTTTAATTTTAATTTTAATTTTAATTTTAATTTTAATTTTAATTTTAATTTTAATTTTAATTTTAATTTTAATTTTAATTTTAATTTTAATTTTAATTTTAATTTTAATTTTAATTTTAATTTTAATTTTAATTTTAATTTTAATTTTAATTTTAATTTTAATTTTAATTTTAATTTTAATTTTAATTTTAATTTTAATTTTAATTTTAATTTTAATTTTAATTTTAATTTTAATTTTAATTTTAATTTTAATTTTAATTTTAATTTTAATTTTAATTTTAATTTTAATTTTAATTTTAATTTTAATTTTAATTTTAATTTTAATTTTAATTTTAATTTTAATTTTAATTTTAATTTTAATTTTAATTTTAATTTTAATTTTAATTTTAATTTTAATTTTAATTTTAATTTTAATTTTAATTTTAATTTTAATTTTAATTTTAATTTTAATTTTAATTTTAATTTTAATTTTAATTTTAATTTTAATTTTAATTTTAATTTTAATTTTAATTTTAATTTTAATTTTAATTTTAATTTTAATTTTAATTTTAATTTTAATTTTAATTTTAATTTTAATTTTAATTTTAATTTTTTAATTTTAATTTTAATTTTAATTTTAATTTTTTTAATTTTAATTTTAATTTTAATTTTAATTTTAATTTTAATTTTAATTTTAATTTTAATTTTAATTTTAATTTTAATTTTAATTTTAATTTTAATTTTAATTTTAATTTTAATTTTAATTTTAATTTTAATTTTAATTTTAATTTTAATTTTAATTTTAATTTTAATTTTAATTTTAATTTTAATTTTAATTTTAATTTTAATTTTAATTTTAATTTTAATTTTAATTTTAATTTTAATTTTAATTTTAATTTTAATTTTAATTTTAATTTTAATTTTAATTTTAATTTTAATTTTAATTTTAATTTTAATTTTAATTTTAATTTTAATTTTAATTTTAATTTTAATTTTAATTTTAATTTTAATTTTAATTTTAATTTTAATTTTAATTTTAATTTTAATTTTAATTTTAATTTTAATTTTAATTTTAATTTTAATTTTAATTTTAATTTTAATTTTAATTTTAATTTTAATTTTAATTTTAATTTTAATTTTAATTTTAATTTTAATTTTAATTTTAATTTTAATTTTAATTTTAATTTTAATTTTAATTTTAATTTTAATTTTAATTTTAATTTTAATTTTAATTTTAATTTTAATTTTAATTTTAATTTTAATTTTAATTTTAATTTTAATTTTAATTTTAATTTTAATTTTAATTTTAATTTTAATTTTAATTTTAATTTTAATTTTAATTTTAATTTTAATTTTAATTTTAATTTTAATTTTAATTTTAATTTTAATTTTAATTTTAATTTTAATTTTAATTTTAATTTTAATTTTAATTTTAATTTTAATTTTAATTTTAATTTTAATTTTAATTTTAATTTTAATTTTAATTTTAATTTTAATTTTAATTTTAATTTTAATTTTAATTTTAATTTTAATTTTAATTTTAATTTTAATTTTAATTTTAATTTTAATTTTAATTTTAATTTTAATTTTAATTTTAATTTTAATTTTAATTTTAATTTTAATTTTAATTTTAATTTTAATTTTAATTTTAATTTTAATTTTAATTTTAATTTTAATTTTAATTTTAATTTTAATTTTAATTTTAATTTTAATTTTAATTTTAATTTTAATTTTAATTTTAATTTTAATTTTAATTTTAATTTTAATTTTAATTTTAATTTTAATTTTAATTTTAATTTTAATTTTAATTTTAATTTTAATTTTAATTTTAATTTTTTTAATTTTAATTTTAATTTTAATTTTAATTTTAATTTTAATTTTAATTTTAATTTTAATTTTAATTTTAATTTTAATTTTAATTTTAATTTTAATTTTAATTTTAATTTTAATTTTAATTTTAATTTTAATTTTAATTTTAATTTTAATTTTAATTTTAATTTTAATTTTAATTTTAATTTTAATTTTAATTTTAATTTTAATTTTAATTTTAATTTTAATTTTAATTTTAATTTTAATTTTAATTTTAATTTTAATTTTAATTTTAATTTTAATTTTAATTTTAATTTTAATTTTAATTTTAATTTTAATTTTAATTTTAATTTTAATTTTAATTTTAATTTTAATTTTAATTTTAATTTTAATTTTAATTTTAATTTTAATTTTAATTTTAATTTTAATTTTAATTTTAATTTTAATTTTAATTTTAATTTTAATTTTAATTTTAATTTTAATTTTAATTTTAATTTTAATTTTAATTTTAATTTTAATTTTAATTTTAATTTTAATTTTAATTTTAATTTTAATTTTAATTTTAATTTTAATTTTAATTTTAATTTTAATTTTAATTTTAATTTTAATTTTAATTTTAATTTTAATTTTAATTTTAATTTTAATTTTAATTTTAATTTTAATTTTAATTTTAATTTTAATTTTAATTTTAATTTTAATTTTAATTTTAATTTTAATTTTAATTTTTAATTTTAATTTTAATTTTAATTTTAATTTTAATTTTAATTTTAATTTTAATTTTAATTTTAATTTTAATTTTAATTTTAATTTTAATTTTAATTTTAATTTTAATTTTAATTTTAATTTTAATTTTAATTTTAATTTTAATTTTAATTTTAATTTTAATTTTAATTTTAATTTTAATTTTAATTTTAATTTTAATTTTAATTTTAATTTTAATTTTAATTTTAATTTTAATTTTAATTTTAATTTTAATTTTAATTTTAATTTTAATTTTAATTTTAATTTTAATTTTAATTTTAATTTTAATTTTAATTTTAATTTTAATTTTAATTTTAATTTTAATTTTAATTTTAATTTTAATTTTAATTTTAATTTTAATTTTAATTTTAATTTTAATTTTAATTTTAATTTTAATTTTAATTTTAATTTTTTTAATTTTAATTTTAATTTTAATTTTAATTTTAATTTTAATTTTAATTTTAATTTTAATTTTAATTTTAATTTTAATTTTAATTTTAATTTTAATTTTAATTTTAATTTTAATTTTAATTTTAATTTTAATTTTAATTTTAATTTTAATTTTAATTTTAATTTTAATTTTAATTTTAATTTTAATTTTAATTTTAATTTTAATTTTAATTTTAATTTTAATTTTAATTTTAATTTTAATTTTAATTTTAATTTTAATTTTAATTTTAATTAATTTTAATTTTAATTTTAATTTTAATTTTAATTTTAATTTTAATTTTAATTTTAATTTTAATTTTAATTTTTTAATTTTAATTTTAATTTTAATTTTAATTTTAATTTTAATTTTAATTTTAATTTTAATTTTAATTTTAATTTTAATTTTAATTTTAATTTTAATTTTAATTTTAATTTTAATTTTAATTTTAATTTTAATTTTAATTTTAATTTTAATTTTAATTTTAATTTTAATTTTAATTTTAATTTTAATTTTAATTTTAATTTTAATTTTAATTTTAATTTTAATTTTAATTTTAATTTTAATTTTAATTTTAATTTTAATTTTAATTTTAATTTTAATTTTAATTTTTTAATTTTAATTTTAATTTTAATTTTAATTTTAATTTTAATTTTAATTTTAATTTTAATTTTAATTTTTTTAATTTTAATTTTAATTTTAATTTTAATTTTAATTTTAATTTTAATTTTAATTTTAATTTTAATTTTAATTTTAATTTTAATTTTAATTTTAATTTTAATTTTAATTTTAATTTTAATTTTAATTTTAATTTTAATTTTAATTTTAATTTTAATTTTAATTTTAATTTTAATTTTAATTTTAATTTTAATTTTAATTTTAATTTTAATTTTAATTTTAATTTTAATTTTAATTTTAATTTTAATTTTAATTTTAATTTTAATTTTAATTTTAATTTTAATTTTAATTTTAATTTTAATTTTAATTTTAATTTTAATTTTAATTTTAATTTTAATTTTAATTTTAATTTTAATTTTAATTTTAATTTTAATTTTAATTTTAATTTTAATTTTAATTTTTTAATTTTAATTTTAATTTTAATTTTAATTTTAATTTTAATTTTAATTTTAATTTTAATTTTAATTTTAATTTTAATTTTAATTTTAATTTTTTAATTTTAATTTTAATTTTAATTTTAATTTTAATTTTAATTTTAATTTTAATTTTAATTTTAATTTTAATTTTAATTTTAATTTTAATTTTAATTTTAATTTTAATTTTAATTTTAATTTTAATTTTAATTTTAATTTTAATTTTAATTTTAATTTTAATTTTAATTTTAATTTTAATTTTAATTTTAATTTTAATTTTAATTTTAATTTTAATTTTAATTTTAATTTTAATTTTAATTTTAATTTTAATTTTAATTTTAATTTTAATTTTAATTTTAATTTTAATTTTAATTTTAATTTTAATTTTAATTTTAATTTTAATTTTAATTTTAATTTTAATTTTAATTTTAATTTTAATTTTAATTTTAATTTTAATTTTAATTTTAATTTTAATTTTAATTTTAATTTTAATTTTAATTTTAATTTTAATTTTAATTTTAATTTTAATTTTAATTTTAATTTTAATTTTAATTTTAATTTTAATTTTAATTTTAATTTTAATTTTAATTTTAATTTTAATTTTAATTTTAATTTTAATTTTAATTTTAATTTTAATTTTAATTTTAATTTTAATTTTAATTTTAATTTTAATTTTAATTTTAATTTTAATTTTAATTTTAATTTTAATTTTAATTTTAATTTTAATTTTAATTTTAATTTTAATTTTAATTTTAATTTTAATTTTAATTTTAATTTTAATTTTAATTTTAATTTTAATTTTAATTTTAATTTTAATTTTAATTTTAATTTTAATTTTAATTTTAATTTTAATTTTAATTTTAATTTTAATTTTAATTTTAATTTTAATTTTAATTTTAATTTTAATTTTAATTTTAATTTTAATTTTAATTTTAATTTTAATTTTAATTTTAATTTTAATTTTTTTAATTTTAATTTTAATTTTAATTTTAATTTTAATTTTAATTTTAATTTTAATTTTAATTTTAATTTTAATTTTAATTTTAATTTTAATTTTAATTTTAATTTTAATTTTAATTTTAATTTTTTTAATTTTAATTTTAATTTTAATTTTAATTTTAATTTTAATTTTAATTTTAATTTTAATTTTAATTTTAATTTTAATTTTAATTTTAATTTTAATTTTAATTTTTTAATTTTAATTTTAATTTTAATTTTAATTTTAATTTTAATTTTAATTTTAATTTTAATTTTAATTTTAATTTTAATTTTAATTTTAATTTTAATTTTTTAATTTTAATTTTAATTTTAATTTTAATTTTAATTTTAATTTTAATTTTAATTTTAATTTTAATTTTAATTTTAATTTTAATTTTAATTTTAATTTTAATTTTAATTTTAATTTTAATTTTAATTTTAATTTTAATTTTAATTTTAATTTTAATTTTAATTTTAATTTTAATTTTAATTTTAATTTTAATTTTAATTTTAATTTTAATTTTAATTTTAATTTTAATTTTAATTTTAATTTTAATTTTAATTTTAATTTTAATTTTAATTTTAATTTTAATTTTAATTTTAATTTTAATTTTAATTTTAATTTTAATTTTAATTTTAATTTTAATTTTAATTTTAATTTTAATTTTAATTTTAATTTTAATTTTAATTTTAATTTTAATTTTAATTTTAATTTTAATTTTAATTTTAATTTTAATTTTAATTTTAATTTTAATTTTAATTTTAATTTTAATTTTAATTTTAATTTTAATTTTAATTTTAATTTTAATTTTAATTTTAATTTTAATTTTAATTTTAATTTTAATTTTAATTTTAATTTTAATTTTAATTTTAATTTTAATTTTAATTTTAATTTTAATTTTAATTTTAATTTTAATTTTAATTTTAATTTTAATTTTAATTTTAATTTTAATTTTAATTTTAATTTTAATTTTAATTTTAATTTTAATTTTAATTTTAATTTTAATTTTAATTTTAATTTTAATTTTAATTTTAATTTTAATTTTAATTTTAATTTTAATTTTAATTTTAATTTTAATTTTAATTTTAATTTTAATTTTAATTTTAATTTTAATTTTAATTTTAATTTTAATTTTAATTTTAATTTTAATTTTAATTTTAATTTTAATTTTAATTTTAATTTTAATTTTAATTTTAATTTTAATTTTAATTTTAATTTTAATTTTAATTTTAATTTTAATTTTAATTTTTTAATTTTAATTTTAATTTTAATTTTAATTTTAATTTTAATTTTAATTTTAATTTTAATTTTAATTTTAATTTTAATTTTAATTTTAATTTTAATTTTAATTTTAATTTTAATTTTAATTTTAATTTTAATTTTAATTTTTTTAATTTTAATTTTAATTTTAATTTTAATTTTAATTTTAATTTTAATTTTAATTTTAATTTTAATTTTAATTTTAATTTTAATTTTAATTTTAATTTTAATTTTAATTTTAATTTTAATTTTAATTTTAATTTTTTTAATTTTAATTTTAATTTTAATTTTAATTTTAATTTTAATTTTAATTTTAATTTTAATTTTAATTTTAATTTTAATTTTAATTTTAATTTTAATTTTAATTTTAATTTTAATTTTAATTTTAATTTTAATTTTAATTTTAATTTTAATTTTAATTTTAATTTTAATTTTAATTTTAATTTTAATTTTAATTTTAATTTTAATTTTAATTTTAATTTTAATTTTAATTTTAATTTTAATTTTAATTTTAATTTTAATTTTAATTTTAATTTTAATTTTAATTTTAATTTTAATTTTAATTTTAATTTTAATTTTAATTTTAATTTTAATTTTAATTTTAATTTTAATTTTAATTTTAATTTTAATTTTAATTTTAATTTTAATTTTAATTTTAATTTTAATTTTAATTTTAATTTTAATTTTAATTTTAATTTTAATTTTAATTTTAATTTTAATTTTAATTTTAATTTTAATTTTAATTTTAATTTTAATTTTAATTTTAATTTTTTTAATTTTAATTTTAATTTTAATTTTAATTTTAATTTTAATTTTAATTTTAATTTTAATTTTAATTTTAATTTTAATTTTAATTTTAATTTTAATTTTAATTTTAATTTTAATTTTAATTTTAATTTTAATTTTAATTTTAATTTTAATTTTAATTTTAATTTTAATTTTAATTTTAATTTTAATTTTAATTTTAATTTTAATTTTAATTTTAATTTTAATTTTAATTTTAATTTTAATTTTAATTTTAATTTTAATTTTAATTTTAATTTTAATTTTAATTTTAATTTTAATTTTAATTTTAATTTTAATTTTAATTTTAATTTTAATTTTAATTTTAATTTTAATTTTAATTTTAATTTTAATTTTTTTAATTTTAATTTTAATTTTAATTTTAATTTTAATTTTAATTTTAATTTTAATTTTAATTTTAATTTTAATTTTAATTTTAATTTTAATTTTAATTTTAATTTTAATTTTAATTTTAATTTTAATTTTAATTTTAATTTTAATTTTAATTTTAATTTTTTAATTTTAATTTTAATTTTAATTTTAATTTTAATTTTAATTTTAATTTTAATTTTAATTTTAATTTTAATTTTAATTTTAATTTTAATTTTAATTTTAATTTTAATTTTAATTTTAATTTTAATTTTAATTTTAATTTTAATTTTAATTTTAATTTTAATTTTAATTTTAATTTTAATTTTAATTTTAATTTTAATTTTAATTTTAATTTTAATTTTAATTTTAATTTTAATTTTAATTTTAATTTTAATTTTAATTTTAATTTTAATTTTAATTTTAATTTTAATTTTAATTTTAATTTTAATTTTAATTTTAATTTTAATTTTAATTTTAATTTTAATTTTAATTTTAATTTTAATTTTAATTTTAATTTTAATTTTAATTTTAATTTTTTTTAATTTTAATTTTAATTTTAATTTTAATTTTAATTTTAATTTTAATTTTAATTTTAATTTTAATTTTAATTTTAATTTTAATTTTAATTTTAATTTTAATTTTAATTTTAATTTTAATTTTAATTTTAATTTTAATTTTAATTTTAATTTTAATTTTAATTTTAATTTTAATTTTAATTTTAATTTTAATTTTAATTTTAATTTTAATTTTAATTTTAATTTTAATTTTAATTTTAATTTTAATTTTAATTTTAATTTTAATTTTAATTTTAATTTTAATTTTAATTTTAATTTTAATTTTAATTTTAATTTTAATTTTAATTTTAATTTTAATTTTAATTTTAATTTTAATTTTAATTTTAATTTTAATTTTAATTTTAATTTTAATTTTTTTAATTTTAATTTTAATTTTAATTTTAATTTTAATTTTAATTTTAATTTTAATTTTAATTTTAATTTTAATTTTAATTTTAATTTTAATTTTAATTTTAATTTTAATTTTAATTTTAATTTTAATTTTAATTTTAATTTTAATCTTAATTTTAATTTTAATTTTAATTTTAATTTTAATTTTAATTTTAATTTTAATTTTAATTTTAATTTTAATTTTAATTTTAATTTTAATTTTAATTTTAATTTTAATTTTTAACCCTAATTTTAATTTTAATTTTAATTTTAATTTTAATTTTAATTTTAATTTTAATTTTAATTTTAATTTTAATTTTAATTTTAATTTTAATTTTAATTTTAATTTTAATTTTAATTTTAATTTTAATTTTAATTTTAATTTTAATTTTAATTTTAATTTTAATTTTAATTTTAATTTTAATTTTAATTTTAATTTTAATTTTAATTTTAATTTTAATTTTAATTTTAATTTTAATTTTAATTTTTTAATTTTAATTTTAATTTTAATTATTAATTTTAATTTTAATTTTAAGGTTTAATTTTAATTTTAATTTTAATTTTTTTAACCCTTAATTTTAACCCTAACCCTTTAATTTTAATTTTAATTTTAATTTTAATTTTAATTTTAATTTTAATTTTAATTTTAACCCTTTTTTAATTTTAATTTTAATTTTAATTTTAATTTTAATTTTAATTTTAATTTTAATTTTAATTTTAATTAATTTTAATTTTAATTTTAATTTTAATTTTAATTTTAATTTTAATTAATTTTAATTTTAATTTTAATTTTAATTTTAACCCTAATTTTAATTTTAATTTTAATTTTAATTTTAATTTTAATTTTAATTTTAATTTTAATTTTAATTTTAATTTTAATTTTAATTTTAATTTTAATTTTAATTTTAATTTTAATTTTAATTTTAATTTTAATTTTAATTTTAATTTTAATTTTAACCCTTAATTTTAATTTTAATTTTAATTTTAATTTTAATTTTAATTTTAATTTTAATTTTAATTTTTTTAATTTTAATTTTAATTTTAATTTTAATTTTAATTTTAACCCTTTTTTAATTTTAATTTTAATTTTAATTTTAATTTTAATTTTAATTTTAATTTTAATTTTAATTTTAATTTTAACCCTTAATTTTAATTTTAATTTTAATTTTTAACAAATTTTAATCCTTAGGAGCATTTTAATTTTAATTTATTTAATTCTTTTAATTTTTTTTTAATTTTAACCCTAATTTTAACCCTAATTTTAATTTTAATTTTAATTTTAATCATTTAAATTAATTAATTTTTTTTAATTTTAATTTTAATTTTAATTTTTTTAATTTTAATTTTAACCCTAATTTTAATTTTAATTTTAATTTTAATTATCTTAATAATTTTAACCTTTTTAATTCTGACTATAATTTTAATTTTTTAATTTTAATTTTAACCCTTTTAATTTTACCCTTACTTAGCAATCCCCATCCTAGCTTAATTTTAATTTTAATTTTAATTTTAATTTTAAATTTTAATTTTAATTTTAACCCTGACTTTAACCCTGACCCTAACCCTTTTAATTTCAATTTTAATTTTTATTAATCCCCACCCTAAGTCCTAACCTTAACCCTAATCCTGAATCTAACCTCAGCCCTGACATTTTTTTAATTTCAGATCCAATCCTGACCCTGAACATAATCCTGATTTTTAACCTCACTTCAAATTCTAATCCCTAATCCTGAACCTGGACCTAATTCTAACTTAATTCAAACCCAAATTCCCGTTAACAAATTATTATCCTTAGGAGCAATAGAATTAGAGAACAGGTGCCCGTTTATATGGTCCTTTGAATTTTAATTTTTTCCTAATTTTAATTTTTTTTAACCCTAACCCTAACCCTAACCCTAATTTTAATTTTAATTTTAACCCTAAGTCCTAACCTTAACCCTGATCCTGAATCTAACCTAAGCCCTAATTTTAACCTCAGATCCAATCCTGACCCTGAACATAATCCTGATTTTTAACCTCACTTCAAGCTCTAATCCCTAATCCTGAACCTGGACCTAATTCTGACTTGAATTCAATTTTCAAGTTTAATTATAACAAATTATTAATCCTTAATTTTAATAGAATTAGAGAACAGGTGCCCGTTTATGGTCCTTTGAAGGGCAATTTTTTCCTAATTTTAACCCTAACCCTAAAATTTTAACCCTAATTTTTTTAACCCTAAACCAAATTTTAACCTTAACCCTAATTTTAACCCACTCCTAATAGCCAAGTATCAATTCCTAATCTTAACCACAAATCTCAACCTTAAGTCTATTTTAATAAGCTTAAAACCTCATTTAATTCTGACTATAACCCTAACCCTAACCCTAACCCTGACCTTAACCTCACCCTTACTTTAATCCCCATCCTAGCTCTAACCTTAACCCCAATCATATAAGCCTAATCCTAAATTTTAATTTTGACTAGAACCCTAACCCTAACCCTAACCCTAACCCACAAATCTCAACCTTAAGTCTATCTTAATAAGCTTAAAACCTCATTTAATTCGGACTATAACCCTAACCCTAACCCTGAACTTAACCTCACCCTTACTGTAGCAATCCCCATCCTAGCTCTAACCTTAACCCCAATCATAGAAGCCTAATCCTAAACCGAATTTTAACTAGAACCCTGACCCTAACCCTGACCTTAACCTCAACCTTAACCGCAGCAATCCCCACCCTAGTCCTAACCTTAACCCTGATCCTGAATCTAACCTCAGCCCTGACAATAACCTCAGATCCAATCCTGACCCTGAACATAATCCTGATTTTTAACCTCACTTCAAGCTCTAATCCCTAATCCTGAACCTGGACCTAGATTCTGACTTGAATTCAAACCCAAGTTCCCGTATAACAAATTATGTATCCTTAGGAGCAATAGAATTAGAGAACAGGTGCCCGTGTATATGGTCCTCTTGAAGGGCAATTTTTTTCCTAATCCTAACCCTAACCCCTAACCCTAACCCTAACCCTAACCCTAACCCTAACCCTAACCCTAACCCTAACCCTAACCCTAACCCTCAGACTGCAATTTAGTGAATCTTACAACATTTCACAATATATAGATCATCACATCAACCCTCTCTCCACTAGGCACCCCAGCTTCCTCAGGGACACCTTAACTTCATGGAAGGATTAACCCATAGTTGTTTCCTCCCATACACACATATTCACGATAATATTGATAGCCTATATACCAACATAAATACAGCAACAGGAATACAAGCAATTAGAAACATATTTAAGAGATTTTAACACTAACCAGATAAAGAAATATTACAACTATTAGAAATCAGCCTAACTAGTAATGACTTCTTGTTTAATGACCAATATTACCTGCAGGTGGAGGGAACAGCTATGGGCAAGAAATTTGCACCTGCTTACGCCAACATATACATGGCTGAATGGGAGAGAGAGGCACTGGCCAAGTGTCCATATCAACCCACTTTCTATTACCGCTTTTTAGATGACATAATAGGAGCCTGGCCCCACGAATCCAGTTATTCACAAATTTTATAAACATTCTCAACGGTAATCATCCATCCATCAAGGTTAAATACACAATTCATCCGCAGGAAGTCAACTTTTAGACACAAAGTTTTTTTCAGTAACAACAATCAATCACAGAAAACACTACACACTAGAGTTTACTTCAAACCAACAGACACACATGCTTTACTTCATAAACACAGTTACCATCCTAAACATACATTTAAGGGAATAATAAAATCACAAATTATACGGTTCTACAGGATATCATCTTGCAAGCAAGACCTGGACTATGCAATAAATATACTATTCAAGGCACTTAGAAGAAGAGGATATTCAAAACGATTCTTAAGAACCATTAAAAATAACACATTGGCCGCCCTCCCTCCCATTCATCCAACACTCACAGACCACAGCAAATCAATCCACCTCTTAACCCTAACCTCAATCTTATTCCTAACCTTAACCCTTCCCAAACCTCACGCCTAACCTTAACCCTCCCCTTAACCCCACGCCTAACCTTAACCTCTTCTCAAACTAACGCCTAACCTTAACCTTTCCCCCAACCCCACGTCTAATCTTAACCTCCTCCCAAACCTCACGCCTAACCTTAACCCCATACCTAACCTTAACCTCTCCCCAAACCCCACGCCTAACCCTAACCCTAACCCTAACCCTAACCCTAACCTTAACCCTAACCTTAACCCTAACCTTAACCCTAACCTTAACCTTAACCTTAACCTTCCCCTTAACCCCACGCCTAACCTTAATCCTTCCCGTAACCCCACTCCTAACCTTAACCTCTCCCCAAACCCCACGACTAACCCTAACCTCTCCCCAAACCTCACGCCTAACCTTAACCTTTCCCCCAACCCCAAGGGTAACCTTAACCTTTCCCTTAACCCCACGCCTAACCCTAATGTGTACCATTACCCTAACCAGGGTTCTCATCCTATCTCCCTCCCTCACCCTAACCCTGACTCCCCTATGGAAAGTGATCTGCACCAATCACTAAACCGGAACACTTCCTCTGTCTCTTCTCCTTTGGCATCAATACTCAATCAACAGACAATTATCATCCCCCTAGTAACCACATTTTCACATAGAATTAGACCCCTACATCAATCATTCAAACACAACTTCTCTACAGTTCAGCACACTTACATACCACTTAAACCATACAGAATTATTTCAGCATTTAGAAAGAACAAAAACTTAAAGGACATGCTCACCAAAGCAAGATTCAGTAGCAAGCCACCACAAGACCTCAAACCTCATAACGTCCATTTTCGACAGATAAAGTTTATTACAAATATACATAGCCACACATCAGCACCAGTACAAGAATCTTATTCATTGAACACACATAACACCATTTATATCATTACATGTACACTTTGCAATAAACAATACATTGGAGAAACCAAACACACCATAGAAACCAGACTCAAACAACACCTGTATAACATTAAAAGGGCACACCTACAAACAGAAC
This sequence comes from Oncorhynchus gorbuscha, assembly GCF_021184085.1. Taxonomy (NCBI): domain Eukaryota; kingdom Metazoa; phylum Chordata; class Actinopteri; order Salmoniformes; family Salmonidae; genus Oncorhynchus; species Oncorhynchus gorbuscha. Next base: position 73,280 of record NW_025746566.1, on the reverse strand, counting down.
TCATAACCCACTTCCAGGAGCATCCCATTACTCACCTTACCATATCAGGGTTACAGGCACATATAGGCTGGACCTGTGGGCAGCGAAAGAGGGTAGAACGGGAGTGGATCCAGCACCTACAGACAATAACGCCAAATGGCCTGAACGAGAGGTTTTAGAAAATGGGTTTTAACAGACAGAAAAATGGATGGAGAAGAACATGGTTTTATTCATAATTTATTTTTATTCTCTATAGATTTATGTCTTGTTTGGTTTTAGTTTGGCACTGCCTCTTTTAGGTTTCCGTCCTTTAACAAAACAATAAAACCATTTAAATGCACAATATGGCGTTTATGTTCACATTTAACAACACTATGGTTGAATGGATCTCTCACCACATTGACTTCTGTACTGCCATCCAGAAAAAGAGGCAACTTTGAGTTTACCTCAGTTTTATTTATGGTCTTAGGAGGACATCTACGGGCCTTTTTAAGTACTACACCTATTATATTAGATTATCACACATGGGAGGGATAAACAGGAGATAGGCCTGTGCACCGTAAAACGAACTAGTTGAAACAAAACACATTTATATTCAAAACCTAACCCTAACCCTAACCCTAACCCTAACCCTAACCTAACCTAACCTAACCTAACCCTAACCCTAACCCTAACAAGGGCTCAATGAGCCCCACCTGTGGGCCAATATGGGACTAATTGGACGGGGAAGGAGAAATTGACCATAAAGCTCACCTCGTTGTCTCTTTAATCACGGAAGGGTGGTTGGCTTAATGGTTAGGG
>NW_025746566.1:0-60000 GCF_021184085.1 Oncorhynchus gorbuscha | reverse complement strand
CATGAACCCGAAAATTAAAATACTCTCCTAAATGCACTTTTCGGTCATTCTCATATTAATGCCCAGCTGTGCACCTGGTGATTGAAAACGTGCACCTGGGAACCCGAAATTACATTAGCGGTGTTCCACAAATTCATGCCCGCTATGGAGCACCCTAACACGGACCTTTATCCATGGGGGACCACCCTATACATCCGTGTACCTGGTGATTGAAAACGTGCACCTGGGAACCCGAAAATTAAAATATGGTCCTAAATGCACCTGCCGGTGTTCCTGACATGCATGCCCGCTATAGGAGCACCCTACTACGGCCCTCTAGCCGTGGGGGCCCTCCCTGAGTGATTTATGGACACTTTGTGCCAATCTCATTTCAAGTAGTCACCTCGCAAGGTGTTTGAAGGTAAGGCCTCATTTGAACTAAAATTAAAATATGGTCCTAAATGCACCTGCCGGTGTTCCTGACATGCATGCCCGCTATAGGAGCACCCTACTACGGCCCTCTAGCCGTGGGGGCCCTCCCTGAGTGATTTATGGAAGGTTTATTTTTTTTTTACTACCCAGTGTTCCACAAATTCATGCCCGCTATGGAGCACCCTAACACGGACCTTTATCCATGGGGGACCCTATACATCCGTGTACCTGGTGATTGAAAACGTGCACCTGGGAACCCAAAATTACATTAGCGGTGTTCCACAAATTCATGCCCGCTATGGAGCACCCTAACACGGACCTTTATCCATGGGGGACCACCCTATACATCCGTGTACCTGGTGATTGAAAACGTGCACCTGGGAACCCGAAAATTAAAATACTCTCCTAAATGCACCTACAGGTGTTCCTGACATGCATGCCCGCTATAGGAGCACCCTACTACGGCCCTCTAGCCGTGGGGGCCCTCCCTGAGTGCTTTATGGACACTTTATTATGCTGCAATCTTGGGCTATATCCTAAAAACACCAAAACGTGAATAAATCAAATAGTAAATGTCCAATCTGGATGGGGTTTTTTTTTAAACGAAAGGGCATACATAGACGGACATTTCCATGTCATTAAAACCGTTTTTGTATAGAAACTTTTAATAGAAAATTGTGTTTATAGTTTGGGCTACACAAGTGCATGTTGCTGGAAACATAGGTTCCTACCAGGGCACTTTGTTTTTTACATGCTCTACTTGTTGCCCATTGAGAGAGAGGGTATGACACGAAATTTGGGACCTCTAGCCCCTCGAAGTATTTTTAATCATTTTCTGAAAATTACCGATTTTGGGCCAAAAAAGTGCATGTTACTGGAAACATAGGTTCCTACCAGGGCATTTTGTGTTTTACATGCTCTACTTGTTGCCCATTGAGAGAGAGGATATGACACGAAATATGGGACTCTAGCCCTTCGGGAAGTATGGTTAATATCTTTTGAAATAAATTAAATAGCCGTGCACCTGGGAACCCAAAATTACATTAACGGTGTTCCACAAATTCATGCCCGTTATGGAGCACCCTAACACGGACGTTTATCCATGGGGGACCACCCTATACATCCGTGTACCTGGTGATTGAAAACGTGCACCTGGGAACCCGAAAATTAAAATATTCTCCTAAATGCACTTACCGGTCATTCTCATATTAATGCCCACTTTGGAGACTGATAGATGGTACAGTTGGCGACATCTAGTGAATTTTAAAAAGTAGTACAGATTCATTCTGGGAAGTAATATTACTATAATTATATGGATGAATCTAAAAGATGTTGGAAAATTTACTAAGTCCAAACTTTTCTAAAATAAATCTATGTTTTATGTGCAACTGGTGATTGAAAATAGGCACCTGGTAACCCAAAATGAAACACATTTTTAATCATTTTAATGCATAATGACACAAATACAAGGGTGAATTTCAAACAAATATGCTTTATTTAATCAGTTAATCATGGATTTATTTGACCCTCAATCAGTGTCCGGGCCCGGCTGGCATTTTGGGGCAAATTATGGTACCGGTAGTAACGTGACTGCGTTTCCAGAGAGTGACACATATGGTCAGCAACAGTTCCCCGGTCTGTAACTGAGCCTTGGTTAAAGTTCAACGTGGCAACACTGCGTCGAATTGTACCGAAGGTCACTTTCCTTCCAATGCCAAACTCTGCAAAGATTTTCCCCACATACTCACACAGATTAGTGTAGGGTTGACCACAGGATGTGAAAAAGAACAGTTCTGTGTCTGAGGTCATTCCACTCAGATGAGGCCTGATTTGATGGAATCGTTGAAGCCAAGTGTATTCCTCCTGACATAGAACAATTCGGCACTCCCCGAAGCTATAGTTAGTTTTGTGGGAAGCTACACACATCTGATAACCCCCACCTTCCGGGGTTACTTCACTGAAATCACTCACACTAAATAGTGTGACTGGGGATCGTCGAGTGCCATTAAATATTGCCAACCGGCTGGCCATGAGAGCTGCAAACCTACGCCTGTCAGAGCATGTGGCACGTTCCTCCAGCCTACTTAGAACTGAAGGAATGGCTTGATTGCTTAGCTCAACAAAGCGTTTTAACTCCGCAGCGCTGAGCACCTCGTCCCTGCAGCGTTGGCGGAATTTTGACCTATACGTTGCCTGGCTCTGCCGTGAGTCCCTGTCCATCTTCGCCAAACAGAGTAACATCTTTCAAATTGCAGCGACCTTAGCTTGCATACCATCTGGCCGGAACTGAATAAGATAATTGAGGAAACTTCTAACATCGGTTCGGTACATTTTTTACGTGGATGGTGCCAAATCACGGCTGTCACATTGAGCATACCAATCAGACACACGTCTGTAGTTATCCAGAAAACACAGTCCTTCATCGGACTTGCCCTCTGACATAATGTGGAGGAATTGCCGTACTCGGGACATACTGGTGCGACTATTGTCAATTCGTTTAACTGAAGGTTGTACACCCACAATATAGTTTTCATACTCGTTCAAAATGGCATTACTCCAAACCTGAATTCGGGACGGCACACCGCCGTCTTCATCACTCTCGCTATCAGTGAAAGTCGCCACGACGCAGCCTTGCTCCCTCGGTTCCGAGCACAGTTCAATATCCACTTGACTGGTTGGCTGCACCGCCGTCGAAGAACCTGCCGTCTGATCACACTCGTCCACCAGCTGCTGCTCCACGGACAAACACTGCAAAATCACTGGGTCCTCCGGCCGCGGTTGAAGCACTGATTCGGCCTGCTGTCTCTCAGTAGAAATCCGGCTAAATTGCATAGCATTCGTCCAATCCATAGTACCAAACTTAAGTGCATGTACAGACTTCAAATGTCGATCTAGCCGCACTATATTCTGTTTACAACAAAGTCCACAGTCGCGTCTTGGTCTGGTACTCATAGCTTCTCTCTCCTGCCTTCCTCTGTGTCTCTTTGTTTGCTGCACCTAACCCTAACCCTAACCCTGACCCTGACCCTAACCCCTAACCCTAACCCTCTAACCCTAACCCTAAAAACCTTTCCTAAACCTAACCCTAACCCTCTAAACCTTAACCCTATCCCTAACCCTAACCCTAACCCTAACCCCTAACCCTAACCCTAACCCTAACCCTCTAACCCTAACCCCTAACCCTAACCCTAACCCTACAGACCAGCTGGATTCGACTAGACATGGGTTGATTTGGAATTAGGATCCTGGAAGGAATAACTCCCAATCATACACATGATTGAAAACATCCAGGACCAAAGACCAACGAACACTGAAGTGAATACATAGACAACGTGGAGCTAAAAAGAAGGATCCGACAGAGAGTAAACTCCTAGGTTGCACTATGCTTTCCACTTCCGTCGACACAGTGGACCTTGACATCATGACCATACCACTCGACATGGACACATGGCAACCAACCGAGACCGGACCTGCATAGGTACGCAACTCAAGGGTTTTGCCTGATCCTAAGTTGAGATGACAGACTTATCTAAACCTAACCTTAACCATTCTGAAAAACTATACCTAACCCTAAACCTAACCCTAACCTTAACCATTTAAAAAAAAAAAAAAAAAAAAAAACCTTACCTAAACCTAACCCTAACCCTCTAAACCTTAACCCTAACCCTAACCCCAACCCTAACCCCAACCCTAACCCCAACCCTAACCCCAACCCTAACCCTAACCCTGAACAGGGCTCAATGAGCCCCAGCTGTGGGCCAATATGGGACTAATTGGACGGGGAAGGAGAATTTGACCATAAAGCTCACCTCGTGGTCTCTTTACTTGTGAAAGGTTGTGTGGCCTAATCGGTAGTGCACTTGACTCACAATCGGACGGTCAGTGTTCGAGACCCGCCTGGGTAATCAATTTTGGTTTTCACAGGGGCCTGGTAACCCAAAATAGACCCATAGGCCAGAAAGCAACTGGCCTGGCCTGGGACAAAAGCCACTGCCCTGGCCTGGTACCTACATATCCCTAGCCGGGTTACATGTCTTTATCTGGGCATCAGAGGATACAAACAGGCCTCAAGGCCTTATTTGACCTAACCGGGTTACATGACTTTATCTGGGCATGAGAGGACACATAAGGGCATAAAAGTCAAAACTCTCTCTCATGGGATGAAGGGACAGACAGGCCTAAAGGCCTTACATCCCTACCCGGGTTACATGCCACCTTCTGGGCATCAGAGGACACAAACAGGCCTCAAGGCCTTATTTGACCTAACCGGGTTACATGACTTTATCTGGGCATGAGAGGACACAAAAGGGCATAAAAGTCAAAACTCTCATGGGATGAAGGGACAGACAGGCCTAAAGGCCTTACATCCCTACCCAGGTTACATGCATCTATCTGGGCATCAGAGGACACAAACAGGTCTAAAGGGCAGGCTCTCTCTCATGGGCAGGCCTCTCTCTCATGGGATGGCCTTATAGCCCTACCCGGGTTACATGCCTTCATATGGTTATGAGAGGACACACACAGCTTGCCCACTCTCTCTCTGGGCCTATGGACTCTGGACTTACTTAATAGCTGGGATAGAGCACCTGCCCAGGACAAGGCTCAATATCCTCCCACCACCAAGCTGGGAAACATGGATCATAAGTCAGGACAAATCGGGTGCCGAAGGGCTGGTCAAACCCACTAAATCGGTTGCCGGTGGAAAATGTCCAAAGTACCATGGTTCCGAAGGGCTCACATCCCTCAAATGTGTCAGTTACTCATTTTCTATTCGGGCTGAACAGTTTGACACCACCCCCGTCTCTCTAGGACATGGAAGTCTTCTTGTCAAAAACCAGGTTTATGATTTCGCGACGGTACCTGTCTGGTCGACCCGCCACTGAGTGTGTCACAACGGGCAGGCCAATTTTGTGACATAAGCCCGGAACCTCCAGGGCTTTTGTGTGCCCCGCAATTGAGGGTCAAATTCAGGACACCAAAACGTGAATAAATCAAAAGGTTTTTTTGCACGAAAGGGCACATATAGACGAGCATTTCCATTGAATTAAAACCGTTTTTGTATAAAACTTTTTAATAGGAAATCGTGTTTTAAGTTTTGGGAAAAAAGTGCATGTTACAGGGAACATAAGTGTCTGTGGATGCTAAATGTTTTTTACATGCTCTACTTGTTGCCCATCACGGGAGAGGGTTTGAGACTACATTTGGGACCTCTAGCCCTTTGGGAAGTATTTTTAATCATTTTCTGAAAATTACAGAACTTGGTCGAAAAAATGACAGTGTCCACTTTTCACAGCCGTGCACCTGGTGATTGAAAATAGGCACCTGGTAACCTAAAAGTTCAAATACGGTCCTAAATGCACTTACCGGTGTTCCAGATATCCATGCCCACTCTGTGAACACCCTACTACGGCCCTCTATCCATGGGGGCCCTTCCTGAGTGATTTATGGACACTTTAAAATGTGTTGGTGGATGCAGATGAGGATATACATCCGTGCACCTAGTGATTGAAAATAGGCACCTGGGAACCCAAAAATTTAAGTATGGTTCTAAATACATTTACCAGGCATTCTAATATTAAATCCCACTTTGGAGCCCCACTACTGGGGAAAATTCACAAGAGGTAGCCAAAATGTACATCTTTTTTAGAATCCTCCATAGATTGTACCTTTGGCGACCTCTAGTGAATTGTCCCCAGTGGTGGGCTTCATTGTGGGCAGTAATATTAGGAGGATTCTATGGAGGATTCTAAAATACAGTGCCTTGCGAAAGTATTCGGCCCCCTTGAACTTTACGACCTTTTGCCACATTTCAGGCTTCAAACATAAAGATATAAAACTGTATTTTTTGTGAAGAATCAACAACAAGTGGGACACAATCAGGAAGTGGAACGACATTTATTGGATATTTCAAACTTTTTAACAAATCAAAAACGGAAAAATTGGGCGTGCAAAATTATTCAGCCCCCTTAAGTTAATACTTTGTAGCGATTACAGCTGTAAGTCGCTTGGGGTATGTCTCTATCAGTTTTGCACAACGAGAGACCTGCAGCGTTGGCGGAATTTTGCCCTATGCCTTGACTGGCTCTGCCGCGAGTCCCTGTCCATCTTCGCCAAGCAGAGCAACATCTTTCGAATTCCAACGACCTTAGCTTGCATAGCATTTGGCCGGAACTGAATAAGATAATTCAGGAAACCTCTAACATCGGCTCGGTACATTTTTAACGTGGATGGTGCCAAACCACAGTCATCACATTGACCATACCACTCAGACACACGTCTGTAGTTATCCAGAAAACACAGTCCTTCATCGGCCTTGCCCTCCGACATAATGCGGAGGAATTCCCGTACTCGGGACATACTGGTGCGACTATTGTCAATTTGTTTAACTGAAGGGTGTATACCCACAATATAGTATTCATATTGAGTCAAAATTGCATTACTCCAAACCTCAATTCTGGACGGCACGCCGCCGTCTTCATCACTCTCGCTCTCCGTGGAAGTCGCCACGACGCAGCCTTGCTCCCTCGGTTCCGAGCACAGTTCACTACCGACCTGACTGGTTGGCTGCACCGCCGCCGACGCACCTGCCGTCTGATCACCCTCGTCCACCAGCTGCTGCTCACCTCGTCCACCAGCTGCTGCTCCACGGACAACTCACTTTCAAAACACTGCAAAATCACAGGGTCCTCCGGCCGCGGTTCAACACCGTTGTCAGACTGCATATACTGCCCTGATTTGGGCTGCTGTCTCTCAGTCGAAAACCGGCTGAATTGCATAGCATTCGTCCATTCCATAGTACCGGACTTAAGTGCATGTACAGACTTGAAATGTCGGTCTAGCTGCACGATATTCTGTTTACAACAAAGCCCACAGTCACATCTTATTATTATTATTATTATTATTATTATTATTACATCTTGGCCTGCTGCTCATAGCTTCTCTCTCCTGCCTTCCTCCGTGTCTCTTTGTTTGCTCCACCAAACAACCTAACCCTAACCCCTAACCCTAACCACAACCCTAACCCCAAAGCCTAACCCCAAACCCTAACCCTAACCCCCTAACCCCCCTAACCCTAATCCCCCCCTAACCCTAACCCTGAGTGGAGTGCACTCCCTCCCTTCCCCCCTCCGGTGTCCACATGTCAGAGATGGAAGTGGATCAACAGACTCAAAAGTAGAACCCTAACCCCTAACCCTAACCCCTAACCCACCTAACCCTAACTGGAGTGCACCCCCTCCCTTCCCCTCCGGTTTCACGTGTCAGAGATGGAAGTGGATCAACCCACTCAGAACTAGAAACCTAACCCTAAACCTGATGTCGGCTATAGACAGTCATATCCTGATGTCGGCTGTAGACAGTCATATCCTGATGTCGGCTGTAGACAGTCATATCCTGATGTCTGCTGTAGACAGTCATATCCTGATGTCGGCTATAGACAGTCATATCCTGATGTCGGCTGTAGACAGTCATATCCTGATGTCGGCTGTAGACAGTCATATCCTGATGTCGGCTGTAGACAGTCATATCCTGATGTCGGCTATAGACAGTCATATCCTGATGTCGGCTATAGACAGTCATATCCTGATGTCGGCTATAGACAGTCATATCCTGATGTCGGCTATAGACAGTCATATCCTGATGTCGGCTATAGACAGTCATATCCTGATGTCAGCTGTAGACAGTCATATCCTGATGTCGGCTGTAGACAGTCATATCCTGATGTCGGCTGTAGACAGTCATATCCTGATGTCGGCTGTAGACAGTCATATCCTGATGTCGGCTGTAGACAGTCATATCCTGATGTCGGCTGTAGACAGTCATATCCTGATGTCGGCTATAGACAGTCATATCCTGATGTCGGCTGTAGACAGTCATATCCTGATGTCGGCTGTAGACAGTCATATCCTGATGTCGGCTGTAGACAGTCATATCCTGATGTCGGCTGTAGACAGTCATATCCTGATGTCGGCTGTAGACAGTCATATCCTGATGTCGACTGTAGACAGTCATATCCTGATGTCGACTGTAGACAGTCATATCCTGATGTCGGCTGTAGACAGTCATATCCTGATGTCGGCTGTAGACAGTCATATCCTGATGTCGGCTGTAGACAGTCATATCCTGATGTCGGCTGTAGACAGTCATATCCTGATGTCGGCTGTAGACAGTCATATCCTGATGTCGGCTGTAGACAGTCATATCCTGATGTCGGCTGTAGACAGTCATATCCTGATGTCGGCTATAGACAGTCATATCCTGATGTCGGCTATAGACAGTCATATCCTGCTGTCGGCTATAGACAGTCATATCCTGCTGTCGGCTATATACAGTCATATCCTGCTGTCGGCTATAGACAGTCATATCCTGCTGTTGTCTATATACGGTAAATCTTACGGTTTTCTTCTGTCGAAAGAAAGGAGGATCAAAATGCAGAGTGGTTATCTTTATACATCATTAATAAAGATGATAACTTACAATTATAAAAACAATAAACGTGAAAACTAAAACAGCCCTATCTTATTTTTTTTTATTTATAAAAAATAATTTATTATCTTCAATACCATTCATCCTTTACAACTCATAATTTTCATACATACTCAAATAATGGTATTTTAATTAAACTAATTTAAATAAACATAAACCCCAAACAAAACCTCAGGGGAGCATCTTCCCTCCCGTCACCCTACAAAATACCTTTCCCTATCTCCCCGTCCCTCATCTATCCCCTTACAAATCTAAATGACACCCAGCCCTAAACACCGTCCCTCTCCCTACACCTCTCTCCAACCTGGCCCACCTCAATACAAAATCCCCCTTACCAAACCTAACAACACCCGTGCCCTAGCCCATACTACCCGGCAAAGGTACAGTCCCAAAAGACATGACGCACTGTCTCCTCCCTGCCACAAGAGGATCTTGGACAGGTGGGGATTGCACCAAACTATACTGGTACAGGATGGAACGTACCGGCAAGCACTTATGGAGGCTCAACCAATTCAGGTCCTTGAGCCTGTTGTCCAGACCCCGCGCCTGCACTCCCTCCCAGACCACTTCCGAGATGCCCACTACAGGCGCCGGACTCCCTGCCTTTCTGACCTCCTCGTACAGGTGCATGTGATCTAAACCTACTCGGGCAACTTCAACCTCAGGGTGCGCACGCAGCCACTTGGCCGCATGACCAAAGTGCCACGGCAGCTGTTCTGCCGAGGACCCGTGTTAGACCACACCATTACGCTTCTCGCCTGATACGAGAAGAACACCCGCAGGAGGTAACCGGACGGGTGTATCACTGGATGAGCAAGCTCCGTTAACAAGAAAGAAACAAAAAAGCTTGACGGGGAAATGTGGTACCCCCCTGCCTCCCTCCCCGATGGGACAGATCATGCGTGCCCTGGCGACCCACTCGCACCTGCCACTCCACATAAACTGAAACACAAGCCTCACTAGAGGCCTCCTCAGACAAGCAAGCAATGGGTAGATGTACGCCAAATACAAAAGAGACGGCAACACATCCACCTTTAGGACCAGGACTTTGCCCATAAAAGACAAATACCTAGCTTTCCACATTGCTAGCTTCCTCTGTACCACTGCGATACGCATGTTCCAGTTTAGCGTCGCTGAGCCGGAGGTCTCAAAATGGGGTTAGGGTTAGGGTTAGGCCCACACCTCTTCGTCCTTAACATATGGGTTGTAAATGTTGACAGTTACAACCCTACAGTTGTTCTTCGCCAGGCTTGTTATTTCATAGTGTCTCATCGGCCTCTCACCTCCCACTGCTCTTGCCCTTCTCAGGATATCATCGTGTTTCTCCTCTGTATATAGTGCCACGTCGTATGCTCCCTCCAACGAGTTGCCTTGAAACAAAACACGTCCTTCACCGTCAGCTTTAGAATCCCCATCAATATTATCCTTCCAAAAGTTTCCCGTCCTAAAGGCTCCAACTCCTTTTCCTTCCAAGCAAACCGAATCGTGTTGGCCAGCCCAATCCCAGGGACCGACCGTGTTGATGTATTTAGCACCATCTCCGCAAGGAGAATGGCGCTCGTTCTCTTCTCTTCCAAAACAAGGAAAAAGAAAAACCAAAGTGACTGAGCCTATCTTGTGACAACAACCACAGAGACAGGAACAATCACCCATGAAACACTCAAAGAATATGGCTGCCTAAATATGGTTCCCAATCAAAGACAACGATAAACACCTGCCTCTGATTGAGAACAACTCTAGGCAACCATAGACTTTCCTAGACAACTCCACTAACCACAATCCCATAACCTACAAAAAACCCTAGACAAAACACACCACATAAAAACCCGTCACACTCTGGCCTGACCAAAATAATAAAGAAAACACAAAATACTAAGGCCAGGGTGTGACAGTAATATTGTGATGTTGTCTATATACAGTCATATGCTGCTGTCTATTTACAGTCATATTCTGCTGTCTATATACAGTCATATTCTGCTGTCTATATACAGTCATATTCTGCTGTTGTGTGTCTATATACAGTCATATTCTGCTGTTGACTTTAGACAGTAATGTTTTTGACTCATTAATATTCTGCTGTTATCTTTAGACTCATTAATAGAGCTCTATCCTAACAAGGAGTGATGGGGAGGACGGACCAGAGAGCTAATATAATAATAATAATATATGCCATTTAGCAGACGCTTTTATCCAAAGCGACTTACAGTCATGTGTGCATACATTCTACGTATGGGTGGTCCCGGGATCGAACCCACTACCCTGGCGTTACAAGCGCCATGCTCTACCAACTGAGCTACAGCTCTATCCTAACATGGTGTGATTTTTAGAGAGACCAGAGAGCTACAGCTCTATCCTAACATGGTGTGATTTTTAGGAGAGACCAGAGAGCTACAACTCTCTCCTAACAGGCAGTGATGGGGAGGAAAGACCAGAGAGCTACAGCTTTATTCATGCAAGCAGTGATGGGGAGGAGAGACCAGAAAGCTACAGCTCTATTCATGCAGGGAGTGATGGGGAGGACAGACTAGAAAGCTCCGAGATCTACTGGAATGACAACAAAGATTTTCAGGAGAATCATAATGACTTCCAGTAAACAATGCTCTTTAGTGACCAGATGGTCTGGTCTGAACATGAAGAAAAAGAGGCGTGGACTGGCATTCAATTGATAGCACAAAGACATTTTCCCTGACGTTCGTGGAGATTGCATTCACGATAAACATTGTGGAGGTCAGCTCAATCAGCTATTACCTTTTAATGTCAAGCACGCTATAACATATTGAACTAACGCAAATCATACTGAATCCTAGAAGAGGCTTGGTCATACTCAGTGGTAAAGTGGTAGATAAACAATGTCATAAAGAGATGGGGCAACACTAAACCATAGAATTGGGAGTCAAACTCATTACCACACACTTCAACCGTCTATCAGATCCCCATAACCATGGCAGATTCTTAAATGGGTTTGCTCACGTCCTCCGTCGTCCATCCTCCACTCCTTTTGAAAAAGGTCAAAGGTAACCGAGGAGAAGTAGGGAGGAGAGGAAATGTGGATGAAATTAGAATCTCCTCTCGTGCATCATCATGTTAATTACATTTACAAAGATGGCATCCCAAAATAAATGTATAAAGTCAAAAGAAATGTAGCTAGACATGAACTGTGCTAGACATGATCACCATAAAAAGATTAGCCTATTGTTTTAATAGGTAGGTACACTACCGTTCAAAAGTTTGGGGTCACTTAGAAATGTCCTTGTTTTTGAAAGAATTTAAAAAATATATTATCCATTAAAATAACATCAAATTGATCAGAAATACAGTGTAGACATTGTTAATGTTGTAAATAACTATTGTAGCTGGAAATGGCAGATGTATTATGGAATATCTATATAGACGTACAGAGGCCCATTATCAGAAACCATCACTCATCTCTTCCAATATTAGTTGTGTTAGCTAATCCAAGTTTATCATTTTAAAATGCTAACTGATCATTAGAAAACCTTTTTGCAATTATGTTAGCACAGCTGAAAACTGTTGTTCTGATTAAAGAAGCAATAAAACTGTCCTTCTTTATACTAGTTGAGTATCTGCAGCATTTGTGGGGTCGACAGGTTCAAAATGGCAAGAAACAAATAACTTTCTTCTGAAACATTAGTGTTTAGTTTGAGAAACAGATGCCTCACAAGCCCTCAACTGGCAGCATCATTAAATAATACCCAACAAAACACTAGTCTTAACGTCAAAAGCAAAGAGGCGTCTCCGGGATGCTGACCTTCTAGGCAGAGTTGTAAAGAATGAGATATGTCTGACTGGCCCAATTTTTTTTTTAGATGGACAAAAGAACACCGACACTGGGCAGAGGAACTCTGCCTAGAAGGCCAGCATACCGGAGTCGCTCTTCACTGTTGACTTTGAGACTGGTGTTTTGAGCATACTATTTAATGAAGCTGCCAGTTGAGGACTTGTGAGGTGTCTGTTTCTGAAACTAGACACTAATGTACTTGTCCTCTTGCTCAGATGTGCACCAGGGCCTCCCATTCCTCTTTCTATTCTGGTTAAAGCCAGTTTGTGCGGTTCTGTGAAGGGAGTAGTACACAGCGTTGTACGACATCTTCACTTTCTTGGCAATTTCTCGCATGGAATAGCCTTCATTTCTCAGAACAAAAATAGACTGAGTTTTCAGCTGTGCTAACATAATTGCAAAACAGTTTCCTAATGATCAATTAGCCTTTTAAAATTATCAACTTGGATTAGCTAACACATCATGACATTGGAACATAGGAGTGATGGTTGCTGATAATGAGCATCTGTACACCTATGTAGATATTACATAGATAAAACATGTACAATAGTCATTTACAACATTAACAATATCTACACTGTATTTCTGATCAATTTGATGTTATTATTATGGACAAAAACAAGGACATTTCTACATGACCCCAAACTTTTGAACGGTAGTGTACATGCTTTTCTTTTCCAAGTACACAACAGTTGATTCAAAGGGGTTTTTCAAAAACTCTTACGTGAAGGACTCAGCTAGGATACTGATATGCTTCCTTAGCGGGAGGAGGTGAGAACACTCCTCGATTCGCCTACTAACTAATTGAATCTCTCCTCAACCATTTGACCACATTTCTGGGTCAGGTAGGAGAGAGGAGAGGACGTACTTTTGTAAAATTGAGAATCTCCCCATTGCTGCCACTAGAGATCCACTGAGACCTATAACCACACACTGTCTTCCGATGGAGTAAACCACTTATACACTAATCATGTTTGTATAATAATGCTCATTACTGTAATGTTGCTGTTGGTCCTGGGTGCCAGTCAGCCTGAGTGTTAAGGCTCTCTGTCCCTACCTCCCCCTCCCTGGGATGTATAACTGTATAACAGTTGTCTCTCTGTAAGACTGAGTTGTAACTGAATTATCACTTTCCACAACAGAAAACTGGTTTCTCATTTCCTCTGTATCTGCTACTCCATGACCTAACATCCTCTAAGTACTGTAGCCAACACACAGCAACTCATTAAGAGGAAATGTCCTTCTAACCACTTGAATCCCAGCCCAGGTCAGAAGGTTGTGTTGTACCCGGACCAGGTCAGAAGCTAAGTAGGATAAATACCGGCTGAGCAGAACACCATGTCAACAACCTTACTGTGCTGCAAAGGGCAAAAACTGCCAATCGGTTGTAATGTCCTGTTGGTATTTAGTTTCCTGACATAAAAACAAGCCAGACAATCAGAATAAAACATGTATCTTTGACTGGACAGATTTCGCAGTTAAATATTTTATGTATTTACTGCATTGCCTTTGTAGAGTAGTTAAGTTAAGTGGAGTACATACAGGGCAACATGCCAAAGACCTACTCATGAGAACACAATATGAGGTTATGTCCCATATCTGATCTGGATGTTTGAGTGTTCTCACCCCTCTGCCAAATGTGGTGCCAGTGGAGCTACCAGGAGGTAATGTGGTGCTACCAGGGGGTAATGTGGCGCTACCAGGAGGTAATATGGTGCTACCAGGGGGTTATGTGGTACTACCAGGGGGCAATGTGGTGCTACCAGGGTGTAACGTGGCGCTACCAGGGGGTAATGTTGTGCCAGTGGTGCTACCAAATCAAATCAAATTTTATTTGTCACATACACATGGTTAGCAGATGTTAATGCGAGTGTAGCGAAATGCTTGTGCTTCTAGTTCCGACAATGCAGTGATAACCAACAAGTAATTTAACTAACAATTCCAAAACTACTGTCTTATACACAGTGTAAGGGGATAAAGAATATGTACATAAGGATATATGAATGAGTGATGGTACAGAGCAGCATACAGTAGATGGTATCGAGTACAGTATATACATGTGAGATGAGTATGTAGACAAAGTAAACAAAGTGGCATAGTTAAGTGGCTAGTGATACATGTATTACATAAGGATGCAGTCGATGATGTAGAGTACAGTATATACGTATGCATATGAGATGAATAATGTAGGGTAAGTACATTATATAAGGTAGCATTGTTTAAAGTGGCTAGTGATATATTTACATCATTTCCCATCAATTCCCATTATTAATGTGGCTGGAGTTGGGTCAGTGTCAATGACAGTGTGTTGGCAGCAGCCACTCAATGTTAGTGGTGGCTGTTTAACAGTCTGATGGCCTTGAGATAGAAGCTGTTTTTCAGTCTCTCGGTCCCAGCTTTGATGCACCTGTACTGACCTCGCCTTCTGGATGATAGCGGGGTGAACAGGCAGTGGTTCGGGTGGTTTAGGTCCTTGATGATCTTTATGGCCTTCCTGTAACATTGGGTGGTGTAGGTGTCCTGGAGGGCAGGTAGTTTGCCCCCGGTGATGCGTTGTGCAGACCTCACTACCCTCTGGAGAGCCTTACGGTTGAGGGCGGAGCAGTTGCCGTACCAGGCGGTGATACAGCCCGCCAGGATGCTCTCGATTGTGCATCTGTAGAAGTTTGTGAGTGCTTTTGGTGACAAGCCGAATTTCTTCAGCCTCCTGAGGTTGAAGAGGCGCTGCTGCGCCTTCTTCACGACGCTGTCAGTGTGAGTGGACCAATTCAGTTTGTCTGTGATGTGTATGCCGAGGAACTTAAAACTTGCTACCCTCTCCACTACTGTTCCATCGATGTGGATAGGGGGGTGTTCCCTCTGCTGTTTCCTGAAGTCCACAATCATCTCCTTAGTTTTGTTGACGTTGAGTGTGAGGTTATTTTCCTGACACCACACTCCGAGGGCCCTCACCTCCTCTCTGTAGGCCGTCTCGTCGTTGTTGGTAATCAAGCCTACCACTGTTGTGTGGGGGTAAACTGGTGCTACCAGGGGGTAATGTTGTGCCAGTGGTGCTACCAGGAGGTAATGTGGTGTCAGTGAGGCTACCAGGAGGTAATGTAGCGCTACCAGGAGGATATATCGTGCCAGTGGCGCTACAAGGAGGTAATGTGGAGCTACTAGGAGGTAATGTGGAGCTATCAGGAGGTAATGTGGTGCCAGTGGAGCTACCAGGAGGTAATGTGGTGCTAGTGGAGCTACCAGGAGGTAATGTGGTGCCAGTGGAGCTACCAGGAGGTAATGTGGTGCTAGTGGAGCTACCAGGAGGTAATGTGGTGCCAGTGGAGCTACCAGGAGGTAATGTGGTGCCAGTGGAGCTACCAGGAGGTAATGTGGTGCCAGTGGAGCTACAAGGAGGTAATGTGGTGCTACCAGGGGGTAATGTGGGGCTACCAGGAGGTAATGTGGTGCCAGTGGAGCTACCAGGAGGTAATGTGGTGCTAGTGGAGCTACCAGGAGGTAATGTGGTGCCAGTGGAGCTACCAGGAGGTAATGTGGTGCCAGTGGAGCTACCAGGAGGTAATGTGGTGCCAGTGGAGTTACCAGGGGGTAATGTGGTGCCAGTGGAGCTACCAGGAGGTAATGTGGTGCCAGTGGAGTTACCAGGGGGTAATGTGGTGCCAGTGGAGCTACCAGGAGGTAATGTGGTAGCAGGAGGTAATGTGGTGGCAGGACGTAATGTGGTGGTATGAGGTAATGTGGTGGCAGGAGATGTGGTGGAAGGAGGTAATGTGGTGGCAGGAGGTAATGTGGTGGCAGGACGTAATGTGGTGGCATGAGGTAATGTGGTGGCAGGAGATGTGGTGGAAGGAGGTAATGTGGTGGCAGGAGATGTGGTGGCAGGACGTAATGTGGTGGCAGGAGATGTGGTGGAAGGAGGTAATGTGGTGGCAGGAGGTAATGTGGTGGCATGAGGTAATGTGGTGGCAGGAGGTTTATGTGGTGGCAGGAGGTAATGTGGTGGAAGGAGGTAATGTGGTGGCAGGAGATGTGGTGGAAGGAGGTAATGTGGTGGCAGGAGGTAATGTGGTGGCATGAGGTAATGTGGTGGCAGGAGGTTTATGTGGTGGCAGGAGGTAATGTGGTGGCAGGAGATGTGGTGGAAGGAGGTAATGTGGTGGCAGGAGGTAATGTGGTGGCAGGAGATGTGGTGGCAGGAGGAGATGTGGTGCCAGTGAAGCTACCAGTGGGTAATATGATGGAAATGGAGCTACCAGGGGGTAATGTGGTGCCAGCTGAGTGACGAGGAGGTAATGTGGTGGCAGGAGGGGATGTGGTGCCTGTGGAATGGGTTAGTAATGAAGTGGCAGTTGATCTACCAGGGGAGTAATGTGGTGACATGAGGTGATATTCTGGCAGGAGGTGAAGTGGTGCCATTGGAGCTACCAAGGGGTAATGTGGTGCCAATGGAGCTACCAGGATTTAGATTGGTGCCAGTGGATCTACCAGGAGGTGATGTGGTAGCAGGAGGGGATGTGGTGGCAGGAGTTATAGTGTTGTGCCAGTGTAGCTACCAGGGGGCAATGTGGTAGCAGTTGAGCTACCATGAGGTAATGTGGTAGCAGTGGAGT
This sequence comes from Oncorhynchus gorbuscha, assembly GCF_021184085.1. Taxonomy (NCBI): domain Eukaryota; kingdom Metazoa; phylum Chordata; class Actinopteri; order Salmoniformes; family Salmonidae; genus Oncorhynchus; species Oncorhynchus gorbuscha. Next base: position 42,696 of record NW_025746566.1, on the reverse strand, counting down.
TACCAGGAGGTAATGTGGTAGCAGTAGAGCTACCATGAGGTAATGTGGTAGCAGTGAAGCTACCAGGGGGTAATGTGGTAGCAGTGGAGCTACCAGGGGGTAATGTGGTAGCAGTGGAGCTACCAGGAGGTAATGTGGTAGCAGTGGAACTACCAGGAGGTAATGTGGTGGCAGGAGGTGATGTGGTTACAGGAGGTGTGGTGGCAGGATGTGTTGTGGAGGCAGTGTAGCTACCAGGGGTAATGTGGTGGCAGGAGGAGATGTGGTGGCAGGAGGTGATGTGGTGGCAGGAGGTAATGTGGTGGCAGGAGGTGATGTGGTGGCAGGAGGTAATGTGGTGGCAGGAGGTAATGTGGTGGCAGGAGGTAATGTGGTGGCAGGAGGTAATGTGGTGGCAGGAGGTGATGTGGTGGCAGGAGGTAATGTGGTGGCAGGAGGTAATGTGGTGGCAGGAGGTAATGTGGTGGCAGGAGGTGATGTGGTGGCAGGAGGTAATGTGGTGGCAGGAGGAGATGTGGTGGCAGGAGGTAATGTGGTGGCAGGAGGTAATGTGGTGGCAGGAGGTAATGTGGTGGCAGGAGGAGATGTGGTGGCAGGAGGTAATGTGGTGGCAGGAGGAGATGTGGTGCCAGTGAAGCTACCAGTGGGTAATATGATGGAAATGGAGCTACCAGGGGGTAATGTGGTGCCAGCTGAGTGACAAGGAGGTAATGTGGTGGCAGAAGGTGAAGTGGTGCCATTGGAGCTACCAAGGGGTAATGTGGTGCCAATGGAGCTACCAGGGTTTAGATTGGTGCCAGTGGATCTACCAGGAGGTGATGTGGTGGCAGGAGGGGATGTGGTGGCAGGAGTTATAGTGCTGTGCCAGTGTAGCTACCAGGGGGTAATGTGGTAGCAGTAGAGCTACCATGAGGTAATGTGGTAGCAGTGGAGTTACCAGGAGGTAATGTGGTAGCAGTAGAGCTACCATGAGGTAATGTGGTAGCAGTGAAGCTACAAGGGGGTAATGTGGTAGCAGTGGAACTACCAGGAGGTAATGTGGTGGCAGGAGGTGATGTGGTTACAGGAGGTGTGGTGGCAGGATGTGTTGTGGTGGCAGTGTAGCTACCAGGGGTAATGTGGTGGCAGGAGGTGATGTGGTGGCAGCAGGTAATGTGGTGGCAGGAGATGTGGTGGCAGGAGGAGATGTGGTGGCAGGAGATGTGGTGGCAGGAGGTAATGTGGTGGCAGGAGGTAATGTGGTGGCAGGAGGTGATGTGGTGGCAGGAGGTAATGTGGTGGCAGGAGGTGATGTGGTGGCAGGAGGTAATGTGGTGGCAGGAGGTGATGTGGTGGCAGGAGATGTGGTGGCAGGAGGTAATGTGGTGGCAGGAGGTGATGTGGTGGCAGGAGATGTGGTGGCAGGTGGTATAGTGTTGAGCCAGTGTGCTAGGTAATGTGGTGCCAGTAGAGTTACCAGGGGGTAATGTGGTGCCAGTAGAGTTACCAGGGGGTAATGTGGTGCCAGTGGAGTTACCAGGGGGTAATGTGGTGTCAGTAGAGTTACCAGTGGGTGATGTAGTGTCAGTAGAGTTACCAGGGGGTAATGTGGTGCCAGTAGAGTTACCAGGGGGTAGTGTGGTGTCAGTAGAGTTACCAGTGGGTGGTGTGGTGCCAGTGGAGTTACCAGGGTGTGACGTGGTGCCAGTAGAGTTACCAGGGGGTGATGTGGTGGCAGTAGAGTTACCAGGGGGTGATGTGGTGCCAGTAGAGTTACCAGGGGGTGATGTGGTGGCAGTGGAGCTGAGAACACACCTGAGACCTGTTAAAACCAGTTAAGGATAGGCAGAATACTGCCCCCTTTGGAGGAATTGCGTGCCCATAGTAAACTGAAAAAAAATCTGTCCAGAATTGCTATTATATGCATATAATAATTATTTGATAGAAAACACTCTGAAGCTTCTAAAACCGTTTGAATTATGTCTGTAAGTATAGCAGAACTCACAGGGCAGGCAATCTCCCAAACTATTTTTGGGAACCTCAAACTTGGGGCAACTTTGATGTCATTGCTCCCACCCTCCCCAACCAGCTATGGATCTGGAGACACTTTCTATGTCTTCCACTAGAAGTCCTCATACAGTACAGCGTTTAATTGTGCAAATCCCGCGTGTTTTGAGCCTTTGGTAGGCAAAAGACTGAGTGTCGTGAGAAAATTCAAGGTTACGGGAGCGCTTCTTGGAGACACGTTCCTTTGTTCCAGATAGCCTGCCAAGAAGCACGTTCGTCCGAGAGATTAGATAATAGTTTTGTACGTTTAGAACATCCTAAAGCTTGATTCTGCACTTAGTTTGACCAGTTTAGTCGACATATAATATGTAATTTAAGATTTGATGCGCAACTGTTCGTGACCAGAAGTAATTTTTGGTCGTATTTCAGCTGGAACTTGCAGCATATGCTAATACAAAGACACACGAATTGAAACCAAACAATGTTTTGGGTAAGTATGACTTCTTCCACTACATTATGATCGAAGACCATCAAAGGTAAGGGAATATGTATGTAGATAATTTTGTGTTTCTGTTGACTCCAACATAGCGGAGAAATATTGCTTATGTCTGAGCGCCGTCTCAGATTATTGAAAAATGAACGATTTCTGTAACGTCCAAAAAAAAGAAATGTGACAAAGCGATTGCATTAAGAAGCATTGTATCTTTCTAACTATATGTAGAACATGTATATTTAGTCAAAGTTTATGATGTGTATTGCTGTTATCTGGCGGAGTTATATATAATTTCTCCGGACATTTTTTTTTAGCATTTTCTGAACATGGCGTCAATGTAAACGGTGATTTATGGATATAAATAGCATATTATTGAAAAAAACATAAATGTACTGTGTAACATGTCCTATTACTGTCATCTGAAGGTTAGTGAATTATTTTTCTTTTAATCCTGCGTTTGTGATTGCATCTTTTGTTCGACAAAATGGCTACATATCGCCTGTGTCTTTGGTGGTGGTTTGACATAAATATGTGCTATGTTTTCGCGGTAAAACATTTTAGAAATCTGACTCGCTGGGTAGATGAACAAGGTGTTTATCTTTCATTTGAGCTATTGGACTTGTTAATGTGTGGAGGTTAAATATTTTTAAGAATATTTTTGCATTCTGTGTGCCATCTTTTGAGTTGAGCGTGGGGGGGAGGCCTTGGGGAACCTGGTAGCGTGAACAAGTTAACTACCATAACTAATGCTTAGGATTTTTCTGAGTGGGCAGATGCAGTTTCGAGTTTCATGGATGACGTCGGTTCAATAGACAGACAGACAGACCAGACCAGACCAGACCAGACTGAAGAAACGGGTTAATCTGGCTTAATACATATGGTGTGAAGAAACTGACTGGCTGACTGGCTGCTTAACAGACTGACTGACTTTGACTGGCTGGCTGGCTTCTTTACTGACAGACTGGCTGACTGGATAACTGGCTGCTTGAATGGCTGACTGGCTGACTGACTGGCTGCTTGACTGGTTGACAGGCTGGCAAAGGGAGGGAGGGGACATCCATAAAGATCTTTACAGTAAATTGATGATGCCCTCACACACTGGACATCTTGTCTTTTCATTCTTCTCTAGAAGTGGGTTTTGCAGGAGATTATTGACATGGGATTATCTGCTATAATAACAGATGCTGAGGTCATCATCAATTTACTGTAAAGAACTGTATTGATGTTACTGTGTGGTCTCCCTCCCTCCGACAGGCATCATCACTCAACATTATTACAACAAAAACACAGAGAGTCCGAGAAAACGTGTGAGAGCGAAAGAGTGTGTGTGTGAGAGAGAGTGAGAGAGAGAGAGAGAGAGAGAGAGAGAGAGAGAGAGAGAGAGAGAGAGAGAGAGAGAGAGAGAGAGAGAGAGAGAGAGAGAGAGAGAGAGAGAGAGAGAGAGAGAGTGAGACAGTGAGACAGTGAGACAGTGAGACAGTGAGACAGTGGGAGAGGGAGAGGAGAGGGAGGAGTCTGAGTGTATCCCACAGCAGCAGTACTCAGAGGCTGAAGCAGAGCAGCAGGTTCTGTCATCTATCAGGCAATATTCTGCAGGTTACGGTAAGAAACTCTCTGTCTATATGAACAAACCTCTGTATACGGAATGGAATTAAATGAGTTACTTCATATTTACCATTGATTGAGCTGCCCTTCTTGAACAGGGCTCCCTTGTGGTCCTGCTGACTTCAATAGGAAACCCTTAAACACAACTTCTTCATCAGCAGCAGGTAAAGTGTCTGAGCAGCGATCAGATCATTGTAGGTCTATTCAAGGCCATAAATGTGTCAACATCTAGAGAGCAATGCTTACTGGTTCACACACAGTGTTAGTAAACAGATAGGTTTGTATAAACAGGTGTTCGTGTGGGCTACATGTGTGCGATAAGAAAGGGAAGATGTGTGAGTCTGACCTGGGACAGACAGACAGACAGACAGACAAGTATTGGTATCGTACATAGGTGTGAAGGGCCACAGTTCAGCATTATAGACAGACAGTAAAAGTATGTTCAACATTGTTCAACATATGATAGTAAAATGACACGTTGCCGCACTGCTGTATAACCACCAATTAGATATCAACAGGGTTATGCTCTCTGCTGTAAAACCACCAATCAGATATCATCATCTGAACACATCTTTGTTATGCGTCCGTCTGTCCGTCTGTCTTATCCTCCCTTATTCTGCTGAACTCTCTCTCTCAGCCTCTCTTATCCTCCCTTATTCTGCTGAACCTCTCTTTCTCTCTCTCTCTCTCTCTCTCTCTCTCTTTCAGCCTCTCTTATCCTCCCTTATTCTGCTGAACCTCTCTCTTTCTCTCTCTCAGCCTCCCTTATCCTGCTGGCCCTCTCAAACTGGACCTCTCTTGAGGAGGGAGAAGAACCATCTTCATTATTGTTTTGAAAATATAAATCTCTTGTACAATCGGGAAAGGTAGGTCATTGTTCAGGCCATAATGTTCCCTACATAATGATACAAAGCATGACATGTTATCCTTGAAATTGAGATAAGTTATTCACAAAAGGGAAAATACACAGGGAGAGAAGATGTGTATTGGGTACGGTCTGCCAAATGCTAGGCATTTGGAATTGGCCTGGTCTTTCATCAGCACACGTCCATACACTAGAGAGCAGAACCCTGCTGATATCTGATTGGTGGTTTTACAGCAGAGAGCAAAACTCTGTTATCAGAGAGCTGGAGCTGAACTCAGACCAATCAGCAGTTTCTGCATCCATTTTTTTCCATTTTTCTGCATCCATTTTTGGACATAAAAATTAATGATACTGTATATTCCCTTTGATTCTTGAAGAATATAACTTATAAGTGCCTCATGAGCTTAGTTCTACAATCGTACCTCATCAAAACCCAAAATATTAGCTTGTTTTACTCCAATGTTTATAAACAAAAGCAAATGTAAACACATCTATATAGCCTTAAGATATTGTTAAACCTATACTGTTGATATCATGGTCAGTCCTTGCATCCATACCTGTGTCTTTGAATTTGATAGTGGTTCCATTTCTCCAGGCCCATCCCCCTGCTTTTTACTGAAACAGTGTTGGGGAGACGGCTTTGTTATTGTTTCAACTAATGATTGGCGCTTTAAGAATGTTACGGAGAATTGTTAGCTTTGCTAGTAAGGTGCTAGGGGTCAAGCAGTCAGGTCTGGAGGTCATTAATGAAGGCGCTAGGGGTCAAGCAGTCAGGTCTGGAGGTAATTTATGATAGAAAAAGCCCAAAAGGTATTGATGGAACCAAGACATTCTCTTTACCAGGAGTTGGAGCTACTCCCTGTAGAGGAACATTCCAGGCTACCAGAGCAGAAAATTAATAACATTAACATTGAAGTTAAACGACCAGGAGGACCAGTGTTCTGGAATTACAACTAACATTGTAGTTAAACTTCCAGGAGGAACAGTGTTCTGGACTACAGCTAACATTGCAGTTAAACTACCAGTGTTCTGGACTACAGCTAACATTATAGTTAAATTACCAGGAGGAACAGTGTTCTGGACTACAGCTAACATTGCAGTTAAACTACCAGTGTTTTGGCCTACAGCTAACATTATAGTTAAATTACCAGGAGGAACAGTGTTCTGGCCTACAGCTAACATTGTAGTTAAACTACCAGGAGGACCAGTGTTCTGGACTACAGCTAAAATTGTAGTTAAACTACCAGTGTTCTGGACTACAGCTAACATTGTAGTTAAACTACCGGGAGGACCAGTGTTCTGGACTACAGCTAACATTGTAGTTAAACTACCAGTAGGAACAGTGTTCTGACTACAGCTAACATTGTAGATAAACTACAAGTAGGAACAGTGTTCTGACTACAGCTAACATTGTAGTTAAACTACCAGGAGGACCAGTGTTCTGGACTACAGCTAACATTGTAGATACACTACCAGGAGGACCAGTGTTCTGGACTACAGCTAACATTGTAGTTAGACTACCAGTAGGAACAGTGTTCTGGACTACAGCTAACATTGTAGATAAACTACCAGTGTTCTGGACTACAGCTAACATTGTAGTTAAACTACCAGTGTTCTGGACTACAGCAAACATTGTAGTTAAACTACCAGGAGGACCAGTGTTCTCTGGCTAACATTGTAGTTACAGTGTTCTGGACTACAGCTAACATTGTAGTTAAACTACCAGGAGGACCAGTGTTCTGGACTACAGCTAACATTGTAGTTAAACTTTCAGTAGGACCAGTGTTCTTGACTACAGCTAACATTGTAGTTACTACACTACATTGTAGTTAATCTACCAGGAGGACCAGTGTTCTGGACTACAGCTAACATTGTAGTTAAACTACCAGGAGGACCAGTGTTCTGGCCTACAGCTAACATTGTTAAACTACCAGGAGGACCAGTGTTCTGGACTACAAACATTGTAGTTAAACTACCAGGAGGACCAGTGTTCTGGACTACAGCTAACATTGTAGTTAAACTACCAGGAGGACCAGTGTTCTGGACTACAGCTAACATTGTAGTTAAACTACAGACTACAGCTAACATTGTAGTTAAACTAAACTGGACTAAGTAGGTTAAAACAGTGTTCTGGACTACAGCTAACATTGTAGTTAAACTAACCAGTGTTCTGGACTACAGTAACATTGTAGTTAAACTACCAGTGTTCTGGACTACAGCTAACATTGTAGTTAAACTACCAGTGTTCTGGACTACAGCTAACATTGTAGTTAAACTACCAGGAGGACCAGTGTTCTGGACTACAGCTAACATTGTAGTTAAACTACCAGGAGGACCAGTGTTCTGGACTACAGCTAACATTGTAGTTAAACTACCAGGAGACCATTGTTCTGGACTACAGCTAACATTGTAGTTAAACTTACCAGTGTTCTGGACTACAGCTAACATTGTAGTTAAACTACCAGGAGGACCAGTGTTAACATTGTAGTTAAACTACCAGACTACAGCTAACACTACAGTGTTCTGGACTACAGCTAACATTGTAGTTAAACTACCAGACTACAGAGGACCAGTGTTCTGGACTACAGCTAACATTGTAGTTAAACTACCAGGAGGACCAGTGTGTACAGCTAACATTGTAGTTAAACTACCAGGAGGACAGTGTTCTGGCCTCCAGCTAACATTGTAGTTAAACTACCAGTAGGAACAGTGTTCTGGACTACAGCTAACATTGTAGTTAAACTACCAGGAGGACCAGTGTTCTGGACTACAGCTAACATTGTAGTTAAACTACCAGGACCAGTGTTCTGGACTACAGCTAACATTGTAGTAAACTACCTAGGAACAGTGTTCTGGACTACAGCTAACATTGTAGTTAAACTAGCCAGATAAACTACCAGTAGGAACAGTGTTCTGGACTACAGCTAACATTGTAGTTAAACTAAGTGTTCTGGACTACTAACAGAGTACCAGTGTTCTGGACTACAGCTAACATTGTAGTTAAACTACCAGTGTTCTGGACTACAGCTAACATTGTAGTTAAACTACCAGGAGGACCAGTGTTCTGGACTACAGCTAACATTGTAGTTAAACTACCAGGAGGACCAGTGTTCTGGACTACAGCTAACATTGTAGTTAAACTACCAGTGTTCTGGACTACAGCTAACATTGTAGTTAAACTACCAGTAGGAACAGTGTTCTGGACTACAGCTAACATTGTAGTTAAACTACCAGGAGGACCAGTGTTCTGGACTACAGCTAACATTGTAGTTAAACTACCAGGAGGACCAGTGTTCTGGACTACAGCTAACATTGTAGTTAAACTACAGGAGGACCAGTGTTCTGGACTACAGCTAACATTGTAGTTAAACTACCAGGAGGACCAGTGTTCTGGACTACAGCTAACATTGTAGTTAAACTACCAGGAGGACCAGTGTTCTGGACTACAGCTAACATTGTAGTTAAACAGTAGGACCAGTGTTCTGGACTACAGCTAACATTGTAGTTAAACTACCAGGAGGACCAGTGTTCTGGACTACAGCTAACATTGTAGTTAAACTACCAGTGTTCTGGCCTACAGATAACATTGTAGTTAAACTAACATTGTACAGCTTAAACTACCAGACTACAGCTAACATTGTAGTTAAACCAGTGTTCTGGACTACAGCTAACATTGTAGTTAAACTACAGTAGGACCAGTGTTCTGGACTACAGCTAACATTGTAGCTAACAGTGTTCTTACAGCTAACATTGTAGATAAACTACCAGGAGGACCAGTGTCCTGGACTACAGCTAACATTGTAGTTAAACTCCAGGAGGACCAGTGTTCTGGACTACAGCTAACATTGTAGTTAAACTACCAGTGTTCTGACTACAGCTAACATTGTAGTTAAACTACCAGGAGGACCAGTGTTCTGGACTACAGCTAACATTGTAGTTAAACTACCAGGAGGCCCAGTGTTCTGGACTACAGCTAACATTGTAGTTAAACTACCAGGAGGACCAGTGTTCTGGACTACAGCTAACATTGTAGTTAAACTACCAGGAGGAACAGTGTTCTGGACTACAGCTAACATTGTAGTTAAACTACAAGTAGGAACAGTGTTCTGGACTACAGCTAACATTGTAGATAAGCTACCAGGAGGACCAGTGTTCTGGACTACAGCTAACATTGTAGTTAAACTACCAGTGTTCTGGACTACAGCTAACATTGTAGTTAAACTACCAGTGTTCTGGACTACAGCTAACATTGTAGTTAAACTACCAGGAGGACCAGTGTTCTGGACTACAGCTAACATTGTAGTTAAACTACCAGTGTTCTGGACTACAGCTAACATTGAAGTGAAACTACCAGTGTTCTGGACTACAGCTAACATTGTAGTTAAACTACCAGGAGGACCAGTGTTCTGGACTACAGCTAACATTGTAGTTAAACTACCAGTGTTCTGGACTACAGCTAACATTGTAGTTAAACTACCAGTGTTCTGGACTACAGCCAACATTGTAGTTAAACTACCAGGAGGACCAGTGTTCTGGACTACAGCTAACATTGTAGTTAAACTACCAGAGGACCAGTGTTCTGGACTACAGCTAACATTGTAGTTAAACTACCAGGAGGACCAGTGTTTTAACTACAGCTAACATTGTAGTTAAACTACCAGGAGGACCAGTGTTCTGGACTACAGCTAACATTGTAGTTAAACTACCAGGAGGACCAGTGTTCTGACTACAGCTAACATTGTAGTTAAACTACCAGTGTTCTGGACTACAGCTAACATTGTAGTTAAACTACCAGTGTTCTGGACTACATCTAACATTGTAGTTAAACTACCAGGAGGACCAGTGTTCTGGACTACAGCTAACATTGTAGTTAAACTACCAGGAGGACCAGTGTTCTGGAGTACACCTAACATTGTAGTTAAAATTCCAGGAGGACCAGTGTTCTGGACTACAGCTAACATTGTAGTTAAACTACCAGTGTTCTGGACTACAGCTAACATTGTAGTTAAACCTACCAGTGTTCTGGACTACAGCTAACATTGTAGTTAAACTACCAGGAGGACCAGTGTTCTGGACTACAGCTAACATTGTAGTTAAACTACCAGGAGGACCAGTGTTCTGACTACAGCTAACATTGTAGTTAAACTACCAAGAGGAACAGTGTTCTGGCCTACAGCTAACATTGTAGTAAACTACCAGGTCAGTGTTCTGGATACAGCTAACATTGTAGTTAAACTACCAGGAGGACCAGTGTTCTGGACTACAGCTAACATTGTAGTTAAACTACCAGTGTTCTGTACAGCTAACATTGTAGTTAAACTACCAGTGTTCTGGACTACAGCTAACATTGTAGTTAAACTACCAGGAGGACCAGTGTTCTGGACTACAGCTAACATTGTAGTTAAACTACCAGTGTTCTGGACTACAGTTAACATTGTAGTTAAACTACCAGTGTTCTGGACTACAGCTAACATTGTAGTTAAACTACCAGTGTTCTGGACTAAAGCTAACATTTTAGTTAAACTACCAGGAGGACCAGTGTTCTGGACTACAGCTGGACTACAGCTAACTACCAGGAACATTGTAACATTGTAGTTAAACTACCAGTGTTCTGGACTACAGGAACATTGTAGTTAAAACCAGGAGGACCAGTGTTTTAACTACAGCTAACATTGTAGTTAAACTACAGGTAAGACCAGTGTTCTGGACTACAGCTAACATTGTAGTTAAACTACCAGGAGGACCAGTGATCTGGACTACACCTAACATTGTAGTTAAACTACCAGTGTTCTGGACTACAGCTAACATTGTAGTTAACCTACCAGTGTTCTGGACTACAGCTAACATTGTAGTTAAACTACCAGGAGGACCAGTGTTCTGGACTACAGCTAACATTGTAGTTAAACTACCAGGAGGACCAGTGTTCTGGAGTACACCTAACATTGTAGTTAAACTTCCAGGAGGACCAGTGTTCTGGACTACAGCTAACATTGTAGATAAACTACCAGTGTTCTGGACTACAGCTAACATTGTAGTTAAACTTCCAGGAGGACCAGTGTTCTGGACTACAGCTAACATTGTAGTTAAACTACCAGTGGTCTGGACTACAGCTAACATTGTAGTTAAACTACCAGTGTTCTGGACTACAGCTAACATTGTAGGTAAACTACTGTGAGGACCAGTGTCCTGACTACAGCTAACATTGTAGATAAACTACCAGTGTTCTGGACTACAGCTAAATTGTAGTTCTGGACTACAGCTAACATTGTAGTTAAACTACCCAGTGTTCTGGACTACACCTAACATTGTAGTTAAAATTCCAGGAGGACCAGTGTTCTGGACTACAGCTAACATTGTAGTTAAACTACCAGTGTTCTGGACTACAGCTAACATTGTAGTTAAACTACCAGGAGGACCAGTGTTCTGGACTACAGCTAACATTGTAGTTAAACTTCCAGGAGGACCAGTGTTCTGGACTACAGCTAACATTGTAGTTAAACTACCAGTGTTCTGGGAGGACCAGTGTTCTGGACTACAGCTAACATTGTAGTTAAACTACCAGGAGGAACCAGTGTTCTGGACTACAGCTAACATTGTAGTTAAACTACCAGTGTTCTGGACTACAGCTAACATTGTAGTTAAACTACCAGGAGTGTTCTGGCCTACAGCCAACATTGTGTTCTGGACTACAGCTAACATTGTAGTTAAAACTACCAGTGTTCTGGACTACACCTAACATTGTAGTTAAACTACCAGTGTTTTGGACTACAGCTAACATTGTAGTTAAACTACCAGGAGGACCAGTGTTCTGGACTACAGCTAACATTGTAGTTAAACTACAGTGTTCTGGACTACAGCTAACATTGTAGTTAAACTACAGAGGACCAGTGTTTCTGGACTACAGCTAACATTGTAGTTAACCTACCAGTGTTCTGGACTACAGCTAACATTGTAGTTAAACTACCAGGAGGACCAGTGTTCTGGACTACAGCTAACATTGTAGTTAAACTACCAGGAGGACCAGTGTTCTGGTACACCTAACATTGTAGTTAAACTTCCAGGAGGACCAGTGTTCTGGACTACAGCTAACATTGTAGATAAACTACCAGTGTTCTGGACTACAGCTAACATTGTAGTTAAACTTCCCAGTGTTCTGGACTACAGCTAACATTGTAGTTAAACTACCAGTGGTCTGGACTACAGCTAACATTGTAGTTAAACTACCAGTGTTCTGGACTACAGCTAACATTGTAGTTAAACTACCAGGAGGAACAGTGTTCAGCCTACAGCTAACATTGTAGGTCAACTAAACTACCAGTGTTCTGGACTACAGCTAACATTGTAGTTAAACTACCAGGAGGACCAGTGTTCTGGACTACAGCTAACATTGTAGTGAAACTACCAGTGTTCTGGACTACAGCTAACATTGTAGTTAAACTACCAGTGTTCTGGACTACAGCTAACATTGTAGTTAAACTACCAGTGTTCTGGACTACAGCTAACATTGTAGGTAAACTACCAGGAGGACCAGTGTTCTGGCCTCCAGCTAACATTGTAGTTAAACTACCAGTGTTCTGGCCTCCAGATAACATTGTGGTTAAACTACAAGTGTTCTGGACTACAGCTAACATTGTAGGTAACTACCAGGAGGACCAGTGTTCTGGACTACAGATAACATTGTAGATAAACTACAAGTAGGAACAGTGTTCTGGACTACAGCTAACATTGTAGGTAAACTACCAGAGGACCAGTGTTCTGGACTACAGATAACATTGTAGATAAACTACAAGTAGGAACAGTGTTCTGGATAACACTAACATTGTAGTTAAACTAAGTGTTCTGGACTACAGCTAACATTGTAGTTAAACTACCAGGAGGACCAGTGTTCTGGACAGATAACATTGTAGCTAACATTGTAGTTAACCTACCAGTGTTCTGGACTACAGCTAACATTGTAGTTAAACTACCAGGAGGACCAGTGTTCTGGACTACAGCTAACATTGTAGTTAAACTACCAGGAGGACCAGTGTTCTGGACTACAGCTAACATTGTAGTTAAACTACCAGGAGGAACAGTGTTCTGGCCTACAGCTAACATTGTAGGTAAACTACAAGTAGGAACAGTGTTCTGGACTACAGCTAACATTGTAGTTAAACTACCAGGAGGACCAGTGTTCTGGACTACAGCTAACATTGTAGTTAAACTACCAGTGTTCTGGACTACAGCTAACATAGTAGTTAACTACCAGTGTTCTGGACTACAGCTAACATTGTAGTTAAACTACCAGGAGGACCAGTGTTCTGGACTACAGCTAACATTGTAGTTAAACTACCAGTGTTCTGGACTACAGCTAACATTGTAGTTAAACTACCAGTGTTCTGGACTACAGCTAACATTGTAGTTAACCTACCAGTGTTCTGGACTACAGCTAACATTGTAGTTAAACTACCAGGAGGACCAGTGTTCTGGACTACAGCTAACATTGTAGTTAAACTACCAGGAGGACCAGTGTTCTGGAGTACACCTAACATTGTAGTTAAACTTCCAGGAGGACCAGTGTTCTGGACTACAGCTAACATTGTAGATAAACTACCAGTGTTCTGGACTACAGCTAACATTGTAGTTAAACTTCCAGGAGGACCAGTGTTCTGGACTACAGCTAACATTGTAGTTAAACTACCAGTGGTCTGGACTACAGCTAACATTGTAGTTAAACTACCAGTGTTCTGGACTACAGCTAACATTGTAGTTAAACTACCAGGAGGAACAGTGTTCCAGCCTACAGCTAACATTGTAGGTCAACTACAAGTAGGAACAGTGTTCTGGACTACAGCTAACATTGTAGTTAAACTACCAGGAGGACCAGTGTTCTGGACTACAGCTAACATTGTAGTGAAACTACCAGTGTTCTGGACTACAGCTAACATTGTAGTTAAACTACCAGTGTTCTGGACTACAGCTAACATTGTAGTTAAACTACCAGGAGGACCAGTGTTCTGGACTACAGCTAACATTGTAGTTAAACTACCAGTGTTCTGGACTACAGCTAACATTGTAGTTAAACTACCAGTGTTCTGGACTACAGCTAACATTGTAGTTAAACTACCAGTGTTCTGGACTACAGCCAACATTGTAGTTAAACTACCAGGAGGACCAGTGTTCTGGACTACAGCTAACATTGTAGTTAAACTACCAGGAGGACCAGTGTTCTGGACTACAGCTAACATTGTAGTTAAACTACCAGTGTTCTGGCCTACAGTGAACATTGTAGTTAAACTACCAGGAGGACCAGTGTTTTAACCTACAGCTAACATTGTAGTTAAACTACCAGGAGGACCAGTGTTCTGGACTACAGCTAACATTGTAGATAAACTACCAGTGTTCTGGACTACAGCTAACATTGTAGTTAAACTTCCAGGAGGACCAGTGTTCTGGACTACAGCTAACATTGTAGTTAAACTACCAGTGGTCTGGACTACAGCTAACATTGTAGTTAACCTACCAGTGTTCTGGACTACAGCTAACATTGTAGTTAAACTACCAGGAGGACCAGTGTTCTGGAGTACACCTAACATTGTAGTTAAAATTCCAGGAGGACCAGTGATCTGGACTACAGCTAACATTGTAGTTAAACTACCAGTGTTCTGGACTACAGCTAACATTGTAGTTAACCTACCAGTGTTCTGGACTACAGCTAACATTGTAGTTAAACTACCAGGAGGACCAGTGTTCTGGACTACAGCTAACATTGTAGTTAAACTACCAGGAGGACCAGTGTTCTGGACTACAGCTAACATTGTAGTTAAACTACCAGGAGGAACAGTGTTCTGGCCTACAGCTAACATTGTAGGTAAACTACAAGTAGGAACAGTGTTCTGGTCTACAGCTAACATTGTAGTTAAACTACCAGGAGGACCAGTGTTCTGGACTACAGCTAACATTGTAGTTAAACTACCAGTGTTCTGGACTACAGCTAACATAGTAGTTAAACTACCAGGAGGACCAGTGTTCTGGACTACAGCTAACATTGTAGTTAAACTACCAGTGTTCTGGACTACAGCTAACATTGTAGTTAAACTACCAGTGTTTTGGACTACAGCTAACATTGTAGTTAAACTACCAGGAGGACCAGTGTTCTGGACTACAGCTAACATTGTAGTTAAACTACCAGTGTTCTGGACTACAGCTAACATTGTAGTTAAACTACCAGTGTTCTGGACTACAGCTAACATTGTAGTTAAACTACCAGTGTTCTGGACTAAAGCTAACATTTTAGTTAAACTACCAGGAGGACCAGTGTTCTGGACTACAGCTAACATTGTAGTTAAACTACCAGGAGGACCATTGTTCTGGACTACAGCTAACATTGTAGTTAAACTACCAGTGTTCTGGCCTACAGCGAACATTGTAGTTAAACTACCAGGAAGACCAGTGTTTTAACCTACAGCTAACATTGTAGTTAAACTACCAGTGTTCTGGACTACAGCTAAAATTGTAGTTAAACTACCAGGAGGACCAGTGATCTGGACTACAGCTAACATTGTAGTTAAACTACCAGTGTTCTGGACTACAGCTAACATTGTAGTTAACCTACCAGTGTTCTGGACTACAGCTAACATTGTAGTTAAACTACCAGGAGGACCAGTGTTCTGGACTACAGCTAACATTGTAGTTAAACTACCAGGAGGACCAGTGTTCTGGACTACAGCTAACATTGTAGTTAAACTACCAGTGTTCTGGACTACAGCTAACATTGTAGTTAACCTACCAGTGTTCTGGACTACAGCTAACATTGTAGTTAAACTACCAGGAGGACCAGTGTTCTGGACTACAGCTAACATTGTAGTTAAACTACCAGGAGGACCAGTGTTCTGGACTACAGCTAACATTGTAGTTAAACTACCAGGAGGACCAGTGTTCTGGACTACAGCTAACATTGTAGTTAAACTACCAGTGTTCTGGCCTACAGTGAACATTGTAGTTAAACTACCAGGAGGACCAGTGTTTTAACCTACAGCTAACATTGTAGTTAAACTATTGAGGACCAGTTAAACTACCAGGAGGACCAGTGTTCTGGACTACAGCTAACATTGACCTTATTAAACTACCAGTGTTCTGTACTACAGCTAACATTGTAGTTAAACTTCCAGGAGGACCAGTGTTCTGGACTACAGCTAACATTGTAGTTAAACTACCAGTGGTCTGGACTACAGCTAACATTGTAGTTAACCTACCAGTGTTCTGGACTACAGCTAACATTGTAGTTAAACTACCAGTGTTCTGGACTACAGCTAACATTGTAGTTAAACTACCAGGAGGACCAGTGTTCTGGAGTACACCTAACATTGTAGTTAAAATTCCAGGAGGACCAGTGATCTGGACTACAGCTAACATTGTAGTTAAACTACCAGTGTTCTGGACTACAGCTAACATTGTAGTTAACCTACCAGTGTTCTGGACTACAGCTAACATTGTAGTTAAACTACCAGGAGGACCAGTGTTCTGGACTACAGCTAACATTGTAGTTAAACTACCAGGAGGACCAGTGTTCTGGACTACAGCTAACATTGTAGTTAAACTACCAGGAGGAACAGTGTTCTGGCCTACAGCTAACATTGTAGGTAAACTACAAGTAGGAACAGTGTTCTGGTCTACAGCTAACATTGTAGTTAAACTACCAGGAGGACCAGTGTTCTGGACTACAGCTAACATTGTAGTTAAACTACCAGTGTTCTGGACTACAGCTAACATAGTAGTTAAACTACCAGGAGGACCAGTGTTCTGGACTACAGCTAACATTGTAGTTAAACTACCAGTGTTCTGGACTACAGCTAACATTGTAGTTAAACTACCAGTGGTCTGGACTACAGCTAACATTGTAGTTAACCTACCAGTGTTCTGGACTACAGCTAACATTGTAGTTAAACTACCAGTGTTCTGGACTACAGCTAACATTGTAGTTAAACTACCAGGAGGACCAGTGTTCTGGAGTACACCTAACATTGTAGTTAAAATTCCAGGAGGACCAGTGATCTGGACTACAGCTAACATTGTAGTTAAACTACCAGTGTTCTGGACTACAGCTAACATTGTAGTTAACCTACCAGTGTTCTGGACTACAGCTAACATTGTAGTTAAACTACCAGGAGGACCAGTGTTCTGGACTACAGCTAACATTGTAGTTAAACTACCAGGAGGACCAGTGTTCTGGACTACAGCTAACATTGTAGTTAAACTACCAGGAGGAACAGTGTTCTGGCCTACAGCTAACATTGTAGGTAAACTACAAGTAGGAACAGTGTTCTGGTCTACAGCTAACATTGTAGTTAAACTACCAGGAGGACCAGTGTTCTGGACTACAGCTAACATTGTAGTTAAACTACCAGTGTTCTGGACTACAGCTAACATAGTAGTTAAACTACCAGGAGGACCAGTGTTCTGGACTACAGCTAACATTGTAGTTAAACTACCAGTGTTCTGGACTACAGCTAACATTGTAGTTAAACTACCAGTGTTTTGGACTACAGCTAACATTGTAGTTAAACTACCAGGAGGACCAGTGTTCTGGACTACAGCTAACATTGTAGTTAAACTACCACTGTTCTGGACTACAGCTAACATTGTAGTTAAACTACCAGTGTTCTGGCCTACAGTGAACATTGTAGTTAAACTACCAGGAGGACCAGTGTTTTAACCTACAGCTAACATTGTAGTTAAACTACCAGGAGGACCAGTGTTCTGGACTACAGCTAACATTGTAGATAAACTACCAGTGTTCTGTACTACAGCTAACATTGTAGTTAAACTTCCAGGAGGACCAGTGTTCTGGACTACAGCTAACATTGTAGTTAAACTACCAGTGGTCTGGACTACAGCTAACATTGTAGTTAACCTACCAGTGTTCTGGACTACAGCTAACATTGTAGTTAAACTACCAGTGTTCTGGACTACAGCTAACATTGTAGTTAAACTACCAGGAGGACCAGTGTTCTGGAGTACACCTAACATTGTAGTTAAAATTCCAGGAGGACCAGTGATCTGGACTACAGCTAACATTGTAGTTAAACTACCAGTGTTCTGGACTACAGCTAACATTGTAGTTAACCTACCAGTGTTCTGGACTACAGCTAACATTGTAGTTAAACTACCAGGAGGACCAGTGTTCTGGACTACAGCTAACATTGTAGTTAAACTACCAGGAGGACCAGTGTTCTGGACTACAGCTAACATTGTAGTTAAACTACCAGGAGGAACAGTGT
Organism: Oncorhynchus gorbuscha; assembly: GCF_021184085.1. Lineage (NCBI taxonomy): Eukaryota > Metazoa > Chordata > Actinopteri > Salmoniformes > Salmonidae > Oncorhynchus > Oncorhynchus gorbuscha. Next base: position 24,488 of record NW_025746566.1, on the reverse strand, counting down.
TCTGGCCTACAGCTAACATTGTAGGTAAACTACAAGTAGGAACAGTGTTCTGGTCTACAGCTAACATTGTAGTTAAACTACCAGGAGGACCAGTGTTCTGGACTACAGCTAACATTGTAGTTAAACTACCAGTGTTCTGGACTACAGCTAACATAGTAGTTAAACTACCAGGAGGACCAGTGTTCTGGACTACAGCTAACATTGTAGTTAAACTACCAGTGTTCTGGACTACAGCTAACATTGTAGTTAAACTACCAGTGTTCTGGACTACAGCTAACATTGTAGTTAAACTACCAGGAGGAACAGTGTTCTGGACTACAGCTAACATTGTAGTTAAACTACCAGTGTTCTGGTCTACAGCTAACATTGTAGTTAAACTACCAGGAGGACCAGTGTTCTGGACTACAGCTAACATTGTAGTTAAACACCAGTGTTCTGGACTACAGCTTGTAGTTAAACTACCAGGAGGACCAGTGTTCTGGACTACAGCTAACATTGTAGTTAAACTACCAGTGTTCTGGACTACAGCTAACATTGTAGTTAAACTACCAGTGTTCTGGACTACAGCTAACATTGTAGTTAAACTACCAGGAGGACCAGTGTTCTGGACTACAGCTAACATTGTAGTTAAACTACCAGTGTTCTGGACTACAGCTAACATTGTAGTTAAACTACCAGGAGGACCAGTGTTCTGGACTACAGCTAACATTGTAGTTAAACTACCAGTGTTCTGGACTAAAGCTAACATTTTAGTTAAACTACCAGGAGGACCAGTGTTCTGGACTACAGCTAACATTGTAGTTAAACTACCAGGAGGACCATTGTTCTGGACTACAGCTAACATTGTAGTTAAACTACCAGTGTTCTGGCCTACAGCTAACATTGTAGTTAAACTACCAGGAAGACCAGTGTTTTAACTACAGCTAACATTGTAGTTAAACTACCAGTGTTCTGGACTACAGCTAAAATTGTAGTTAAACTACCAGGAGGACCAGTGATCTGGACTACAGCTAACATTGTAGTTAAACTACCAGTGTTCTGGACTACAGCTAACATTGTAGTTAAACTACCAGGAGGACCAGTGTTCTGACTACAGCTAACATTGTAGTTAAACTACCAGGAGGACCAGTGTTCTGGACTACAGCTAACATTGTAGTTAAACTACCAGGAGGACCAGTGTTCTGGACTACAGCTAACATTGTAGTTAAACTACCAGTGTTCTGGCCTACAGTGAACATTGTAGTTAAACTACCAGGAGGACCAGTGTTTTAACCTACAGCTAACATTGTAGTTAAACTACCAGGAGGACCAGTGTTCTGGACTACAGCTAACATTGTAGATAAACTACCAGTGTTCTGTACTACAGCTAACATTGTAGTTAAACTTCCAGGAGGACCAGTGTTCTGGACTACAGCTAACATTGTAGTTAAACTACCAGTGGTCTGGACTACAGCTAACATTGTAGTTAACCTACCAGTGTTCTGGACTACAGCTAACATTGTAGTTAAACTACCAGTGTTCTGGACTACAGCTAACATTGTAGTTAAACTACCAGGAGGACCAGTGTTCTGGAGTACACCTAACATTGTAGTTAAAATTCCAGGAGGACCAGTGATCTGGACTACAGCTAACATTGTAGTTAAACTACCAGTGTTCTGGACTACAGCTAACATTGTAGTTAACCTACCAGTGTTCTGGACTACAGCTAACATTGTAGTTAAACTACCAGGAGGACCAGTGTTCTGGACTACAGCTAACATTGTAGTTAAACTACCAGGAGGACCAGTGTTCTGGACTACAGCTAACATTGTAGTTAAACTACCAGGAGGAACAGTGTTCTGGCCTACAGCTAACATTGTAGGTAAACTACAAGTAGGAACAGTGTTCTGGTCTACAGCTAACATTGTAGTTAAACTACCAGGAGGACCAGTGTTCTGGACTACAGCTAACATTGTAGTTAAACTACCAGTGTTCTGGACTACAGCTAACATAGTAGTTAAACTACCAGGAGGACCAGTGTTCTGGACTACAGCTAACATTGTAGTTAAACTACCAGTGTTCTGGACTACAGCTAACATTGTAGTTAAACTACCAGTGGTCTGGACTACAGCTAACATTGTAGTTAACCTACCAGTGTTCTGGACTACAGCTAACATTGTAGTTAAACTACCAGTGTTCTGGACTACAGCTAACATTGTAGTTAAACTACCAGGAGGACCAGTGTTCTGGAGTACACCTAACATTGTAGTTAAAATTCCAGGAGGACCAGTGATCTGGACTACAGCTAACATTGTAGTTAAACTACCAGTGTTCTGGACTACAGCTAACATTGTAGTTAACCTACCAGTGTTCTGGACTACAGCTAACATTGTAGTTAAACTACCAGGAGGACCAGTGTTCTGGACTACAGCTAACATTGTAGTTAAACTACCAGGAGGACCAGTGTTCTGGACTACAGCTAACATTGTAGTTAAACTACCAGGAGGAACAGTGTTCTGGCCTACAGCTAACATTGTAGGTAAACTACAAGTAGGAACAGTGTTCTGGTCTACAGCTAACATTGTAGTTAAACTACCAGGAGGACCAGTGTTCTGGACTACAGCTAACATTGTAGTTAAACTACCAGTGTTCTGGACTACAGCTAACATAGTAGTTAAACTACCAGGAGGACCAGTGTTCTGGACTACAGCTAACATTGTAGTTAAACTACCAGTGTTCTGGACTACAGCTAACATTGTAGTTAAACTACCAGTGTTTTGGACTACAGCTAACATTGTAGTTAAACTACCAGGAGGACCAGTGTTCTGGACTACAGCTAACATTGTAGTTAAACTACCACTGTTCTGGACTACAGCTAACATTGTAGTTAAACTACCAGTGTTCTGGACTACAGCTAACATTGTAGTTAAACTACCAGTGTTCTGGCTTACAGTGAACATTGTAGTTAAACTACCAGGAGGACCAGTGTTTTAACCTACAGCTAACATTGTAGTTAAACTACCAGGAGGACCAGTGTTCTGGACTACAGCTAACATTGTAGATAAACTACCAGTGTTCTGTACTACAGCTAACATTGTAGTTAAACTTCCAGGAGGACCAGTGTTCTGGACTACAGCTAACATTGTAGTTAAACTACCAGTGGTCTGGACTACAGCTAACATTGTAGTTAACCTACCAGTGTTCTGGACTACAGCTAACATTGTAGTTAAACTACCAGTGTTCTGGACTACAGCTAACATTGTAGTTAAACTACCAGGAGGACCAGTGTTCTGGAGTACACCTAACATTGTAGTTAAAATTCCAGGAGGACCAGTGATCTGGACTACAGCTAACATTGTAGTTAAACTACCAGTGTTCTGGACTACAGCTAACATTGTAGTTAACCTACCAGTGTTCTGGACTACAGCTAACATTGTAGTTAAACTACCAGGAGGACCAGTGTTCTGGACTACAGCTAACATTGTAGTTAAACTACCAGGAGGACCAGTGTTCTGGACTACAGCTAACATTGTAGTTAAACTACCAGGAGGAACAGTGTTCTGGCCTACAGCTAACATTGTAGGTAAACTACAAGTAGGAACAGTGTTCTGGTCTACAGCTAACATTGTAGTTAAACTACCAGGAGGACCAGTGTTCTGGACTACAGCTAACATTGTAGTTAAACTACCAGTGTTCTGGACTACAGCTAACATAGTAGTTAAACTACCAGGAGGACCAGTGTTCTGGACTACAGCTAACATTGTAGTTAAACTACCAGTGTTCTGGACTACAGCTAACATTGTAGTTAAACTACCAGTGGTCTGGACTACAGCTAACATTGTAGTTAACCTACCAGTGTTCTGACTACAGCTAACATTGTAGTTAAACTACCAGTGTTCTGGACTACAGCTAACATTGTAGTTAAACTACCAGGAGGACCAGTGTTCTGGAGTACACCTAACATTGTAGTTAAAATTCCAGGAGGACCAGTGATCTGGACTACAGCTAACATTGTAGTTAAACTACCAGTGTTCTGGACTACAGCTAACATTGTAGTTAACCTACCAGTGTTCTGGACTACAGCTAACATTGTAGTTAAACTACCAGGAGGACCAGTGTTCTGGACTACAGCTAACATTGTAGTTAAACTACCAGGAGGACCAGTGTTCTGGACTACAGCTAACATTGTAGTTAAACTACCAGGAGGAACAGTGTTCTGGCCTACAGCTAACATTGTAGGTAAACTACAAGTAGGAACAGTGTTCTGGTCTACAGCTAACATTGTAGTTAAACTACCAGAGGACCAGTGTTCTGGACTACAGCTAACATTGTAGTTAAACTACCAGTGTTCTGGACTACAGCTAACATAGTAGTTAAACTACCAGGAGGACCAGTGTTCTGGACTACAGCTAACATTGTAGTTAAACTACCAGTGTTCTGGACTACAGCTAACATTGTAGTTAAACTACCAGTGTTTTGGACTACAGCTAACATTGTAGTTAAACTACCACTGTTCTGGACTACAGCTAACATTGTAGTTAAACTACCACTGTTCTGGACTACAGCTAACATTGTAGTTAAACTACCAGTGTTCTGGACTACAGCTAACATTGTAGTTAAACTACCAGTGTTCTGGACTAAAGCTAACATTTTAGTTAAACTACCAGGAGGACCAGTGTTCTGGACTACAGCTAACATTGTAGTTAAACTACCAGGAGGACCATTGTTCTGGACTACAGCTAACATTGTAGTTAAACTACCAGTGTTCTGGCCTACAGCGAACATTGTAGTTAAACTACCAGGAAGACCAGTGTTTTAACCTACAGCTAACATTGTAGTTAAACTACCAGTGTTCTGGACTACAGCTAAAATTGTAGTTAAACTACCAGGAGGACCAGTGATCTGGACTACAGCTAACATTGTAGTTAAACTACCAGTGTTCTGGACTACAGCTAACATTGTAGTTAACCTACCAGTGTTCTGGACTACAGCTAACATTGTAGTTAAACTACCAGGAGGACCAGTGTTCTGGACTACAGCTAACATTGTAGTTAAACTACCAGGAGGACCAGTGTTCTGGAGTACACCTAACATTGTAGTTAAACTACAAGTAGGAACAGTGTTCTGGACTACAGCTAACATTGTAGTTAAACTTCCAGGAGGACCAGTGTTCTGGACTACAGCTAACATTGTAGATAAACTACCAGTGTTCTGGACTACAGCTAACATTGTAGTTAAACTTCCAGGAGGACCCGTGTTCTGGACTACAGCTAACATTGTAGTTAAACTACCAGTGGTCTGGACTACAGCTAACATTGTAGATAAACTACCAGTGTTCTGGACTACAGCTAACATTGTAGTTAAACTACCAGGAGGACCAGTTTTCTAGCCTACAGCTAACATTGTAGTTAAACTACCAGTGTTCTGCACTACAGCCAACATTGTAGTTAAACTACCAGGAGGACCAGTGATCTGGACTACAGCTAACATTGTAGTTAAACTACCAGTGTTCTGGACTACAGCTAACATTGTAGTTAACCTACCAGTGTTCTGGACTACAGCTAACATTGTAGTTAAACTACCAGGAGGACCAGTGTTCTGGACTACAGCTAACATTGTAGTTAAACTACCAGGAGGACCAGTGTTCTGGAGTACACCTAACATTGTAGTTAAACTTGCAGGAGGACCAGTGTTCTGGACTACAGCTAACATTGTAGATAAACTACCAGTGTTCTGGACTACAGCTAACATTGTAGTTAAACTTCCAGGAGGACCAGTGTTCTGGACTACAGCTAACATTGTAGTTAAACTACCAGTGGTCTGGACTACAGCTAACATTGTAGTTAAACTACCAGTGTTCTGGACTACAACTAACATTGTAGTTAAACTACCAGGAGGAACAGTTTTCTAGCCTACAGCTAACATTGTAGGTCAACTACAAGTAGGAACAGTGTTCTGGACTACAGCTAACATTGTAGTTAACCTACCAGGAGGACCAGTGTTCTGACTACAGCTAACATTATAGTTAAACTACCAGTGTTCTGGACTACAGCTAACATTGTAGTTAAACTACCGGGAGGAACAGTGTTCTGAACTACAGCTAACATTGTAGATAAACTACAAGTAGGAACAGTGTTCTGGACTACAGCTAACATTGTAGATAAACTACCAGTAGGACCAGTGTCCTGGACTACAGCTAACATTGTAGTGAAACTACCAGTGTTCTGGACTACAGCTAACATTGTAGTTAAACTACCAGGAGGACCAGTGTTTTGGACTACAGCTAACATTGTAGTTAAACTACCAGGACGACCAGTGTTCTGGACTACAGCTAACATTGTAGTTAAACTACCAGGAGGACCAGTGTTCTGGACTACAGCTAACATTGTAGTTAAACTACCAGTGTTCTGGACTACAGCTAACATTGTAGTTAAACTACCAGGAGGACCAGTGTTCTGGACTACAGCTAACATTGTAGTTAAACTACCAGTGTTCTGGACTACAGCTAGCATTGTAGTTAAACTGCCAGTGTTCTGGACTACAGCTAACATTGTAGTTAAACTACCAGGAGGACCAGTGTTCTGGACTACAGCTAACATTGTAGTTAAACTACCAGTGTACTGGACTACAGCTAACATTGTAGTTAAACTACCAGGAGGAACAGTGTTCTGGCCTACAGCTAACATTGTAGATAAACTACAAGTAGGAACAGTGTTCTGGACTACAGCTAACATTGTAGTTAAACTACCAGGAGGACCAGTGTTCTGGACTACAGCTAACATTGTAGTTAAACTACCAGGAGGAACAGTGTTCTAGCCTACAGCTAACATTGTAGGTCAACTACAAGTAGGAACAGTGTTCTGGACTACAGCTAACATTGTAGATAAACTACCAGTAGGACCAGTGTCCTGGACTACAGCTAACATTGTAGTGAAACTACCAGTGTTCTGGACTACAGCTAACATTGTAGTGAAACTACCAGTGTTCTGGACTACAGCTAACATTGTAGTTAAACTACCAGGAGGACCAGTGTTTTGGACTACAGCTAACATTGTAGTTAAACTACCAGGACGACCAGTGTTCTGGACTACAGCTAACATTGTAGTTAAACTACCAGTGTTCTGGACTACAGCTAACATTGTAGTTAAACTACCAGGAGGACCAGTGTTCTGGACTACAGCTAACATTGTAGTTAAACTACCAGTGTTCTGGACTACAGCTAGCATTGTAGTTAAACTACCAGTGTTCTGGACTACAGCTAACATTGTAGTTAAACTACCAGTAGTGTCATGTTTGTCATTTATTATCATGTCTTGTCCCTGTGCTCCCATTCTGTTCGTTTCCCTCTGCTGGTCTTATTGGGTTCTTTCCCTCTTTCTATCCCCTCTCTCCCCCTCCCCCTCTCACTCTCTCGCTCTCTCTTCTCTCTATCGTTCCGTTCCTGCTCCCAGCTGTTCCTATTCCCTAATCATCATTTAGTCTTCCCACACCTGTTCCCGATCCTTTCCCCTGATTAGAGTCCCTATTTATTCCTTTGTGTTCCGTTCCTGTCCCGTCGGTTCCTTGTTTAGTATTCACCGTGCTGTGATTGTGTTTCGCCCTGTCCTGTCGTGTTTTTTGCCTTCATCAGATGCTGCGTGTGAGCAGGTGTCTCTGTCAACTACGGCCTGCGCCTACCCAGCGACCTGCAGTCTGTGGCCGCTTCTCTTGTTATTTCCCTCTACAGACTAGAGGATTTCTGTTATTCCTGTTTGGACTTGAATAAACTCTGTTTCTGTTAAGTCGCTTTGGGTCCTCTATCACCTGCATGACAGAAGGAACCGACCAAGGAATGGACCCAGCGACTTCAGACGCTCGTTACACTGCCGTCAAGATCCAAGGAGCCATGCTCGGCAGACACGAGCAGGAATTGTCTGCTGCTCGCCATGCCGTGGAGAACCTGGCCGCTCAGGTTTCCGACCTCTCTGGACAGTTCCAGAGTCTACGTCTCGTGCCACCTGTTACTTCCTGGCCTGCCGAGCCTCCAGAACCTAGGGTTAATAACCCACCTTGCTACTCCGGGCAGCCCACTGAGTGCCGCTCCTTCTCACGCAGTGTGAGATTGTGTTCTCTCTCCAACCCAACACATACTCTAGAGAGCTCGGGTTGCTTACGTCATTTCACTCCTTACTGGCCGGGCTCGAGAATGGGGCACAGCTATCTGGGAGGCAAGGGCTGATTGCTCTAACAAGTTCCAGAACTTTAAAGAGGAGATGATTCGGGTTTTGACCGTTCAGTTTTTGGTAGGGAGGCTTCTAGGGCCCTGGCTTCCATATGCTAAGGTGAACGGTCCATAACGGATTATTCTATTGAGTTTCGCACTCTTGCTGCCTCTAGTGAGTGGAACGAGCCGGCGCTGCTCGCTCGTTTTCTGGAGGGGCTCCACGCAGTGGTTAAGGATGAGATTCTCTCCCGGGAGGTTCCTTCAGATGTGGACTCTTTGATTGCTCTCGCCATCCGCATAGAACGACGGGTAGATCTTCGTCACCGGGCTCGTGGAAGAGAGCTCGCATCAACGGTGTTTCCCTGCTCCGCATCGCAACCATCTCCCTCCTCTGGCTTTGAGACTGAGCCCATGCAGCTGGGAGGGATTCGCATCTCGACTAAGGAGAGGGAACGGAGGATCACCAACCGCCTGTGCCTCTATTGTGGAGTTGCTGGACATTTTGTTAATTCATGTCCAGTAAGAGGCCAGAGCCCATCAGTAAGCGGAGGGCTACTGGTGAGCTACTACTCAGGTCTCTTCATCTAGATCTTGTACTACTATGTCGGTCCATCTACGCTGGACCGGTTCGGGTGCTACATGCAGTGCCTTGATTGACTCTGGGGCTGAGGGTTGTTTCATGGACGAAGCATGGGTTCGGAAACATAACATTCCTTTCAGACGTTAGACAAGCCTACGCCCATGTTTGCCTTAGGTGGTAGTCATCTTCCCAGTATCAAATTTGAGACACTACCTTTAACTCTCACAGTATCTGGTAACCACAGTGAGACTATTTCTTTTGATTTTCCGTTCACCGTTTACACCTGTTGTTTTGGGTCATCCTGGCTAGTATGTCATAATCCTTCTATTAATTGGTCTAGTAATTCTATCCTATCCTGGAACGTTTCTTGTCATGTGAAGTGTTTAATGTCTGCCATCCCTCCCGTTTCTTCTGTTCCTACTTCTCAGGAGGAACCTGGCGATTTGACAGGAGTGCCGGAGGAATATCATGATCTGCGCACGGTCTTCAGTCGGTCCCAGCCAACTCCCTTCCTCCTCACCGGTCGTATGATTGTAGTATTGATCTCCTTCCGGGGACCACTCCTCCTCGAGGTAGACTATACTCTCTGTCGGCTCCCGAACGTAAGGCTCTCGAGGATTATTTGTCTGTGTCTCTTGACGCCGGTACCATAGTGCCTTCTTCTTCTCCGGCCGGGCGGGGTTCTTTTTGTTAAGAAGAAGGACGGTACTCTGCGCCCTGCGTGATTATCGAGGGCTGAATGACATAACGGTTAAGAATCGTTATCCGCTTCCCCTTATGTCATCAGCCTTCGAGATTCTGCAGGGAGCCAGGTGCTTTACTGATTGGACCTTCGTAACGCTTACCATCTCGTGCGCATCAGAGAGGGGGACGAGTGGAAAACGGCGTTTAACACTCCGTTAGGCATTTTGAGTACCGGGTTCTGCCGTTCGGTCTCGCCAATGCGCCAGCTGTTTTTCAGGCATTAGTTAATGATGTTCTGAGAGACATGCTGAACATCTTTGTTTTTGTCTATCTTGACGATATCCTGATTTTTTCTCCGTCACTCGAGATTCATGTTCAGCACGTTCGACGTGTTCTACAGCGCCTTTTAGAGAATTGTCTCTACGTAAAGGCTGAGAAGTGCTCTTTTCATGTCTCCTCCGTTACTTTTCTCGGTTCCGTTATTTCCGCTGAAGGTATTCAGATGGATTCCGCTAAGGTCCAAGCTGTCAGTGATTGGCCCGTTCCAAGGTCACGTGTCGAGTTGCAGCGCTTTTAGGTTTCGCTAATTTCTATCGGCGTTTCATTCGTATTTCGGTCAAGTTGCTGCCCCTCTCACAGCTCTTACTTCTGTCAAGACGTGTTTTAAGTGGTCCGGTTCCGCCCAGGGAGCTTTTGATCTTCTAAAAGAACGTTTTACGTCCGCTCCTATCCTCGTTACTCCTGACGTCACTAGACAATTCATTGTCGAGGTTGACGCTTCAGAGGTAGGCGTGGGAGCCATTCTATCCCAGCGCTTCCAGTCTGACGATAAGGTTCATCCTTGCGCTTATTTTTCTCATCGCCTGTCGCCATCTGAGCGCAACTATGATGTGGGTAACCGTGAACTGCTCGCCATCCGCTTAGCCCTAGGCGAATGGCGACAGTGGTTGGAGGGGGCGACCGTTCCTTTTGTCGTTTGGACAGACCATAAGAACCTTGAGTACATCCGTTCTGCCAAACGACTTAATGCCCGTCAAGCTCGTTGGGCGTTGTTTTTCGCTCGTTTCGAGTTTGTGATTTCTTACCGTCCGGGTAGCAGGAACACCAAGCCTGATGCCTTATCCCGTCTGTTTAGTTCTTCTGTGGCTTCTACTGATCCCGAGGGGATTCTTCCTTATGGGCGTGTTGTCGGGTTAACAGTCTGGGAATTGAAGGACAGGTTAAGCAAGCACTCACGCACACTGCGTCGCCGCGCGCTTGTCCTAGTAACCTCCTTTCGTTCCTGTTTCCACTCGTCTGGCTGTTCTTCAGTGGGCTCACTCTGCCAAGTTAGCTGGTCATCCCGGTGTTCGAGGCACTCTTGCGTCTATTCGCCAGCGCTTTTGGTGGCCGACTCAGGAGCGTGACACGCGCCGTTTCGTGGCTGCTTGTTCGGACTGCGCGCAGACTAAGTCGGGTAACTCTCCTCCTGCCGGTCGTCTCAGACCGCTCCCCATTCCTTCTCAACCATGGTCTCACATCGCCTTAGACTTCATTACCGGTCTGCCTTTGTCTGCGGGGAAGACTGTGAGAGCCGCCAATAAACGCAGGATTAAGAGTCCAAGGTATTGTTGCGGCCAGAGAGTGTGGCTTTCCACTCGCAACCTTCCTCTTACGACAGCTTCTCGTAAGTTGACTCCGCGGTTCATTGGTCCGTTCCGTGTCTCCCAGGTCGTCCAATCCTGTCGCTGTGCGACTGCTTCTTCCGCGACATCTTCGTCGCGTCCATCCTGTCTTCCATGTCTCCTGTGTTAAGCCCTTTCTTCGCACCCCGTTCGCCTTCCCTCCCCCCCTCCGTCCTTGTCGAGAGCGCACCTATTTACAAGGTACATAAGATCATGGACATGCGTTCTCGGGGACGGGGTTCACCAATACTTAGTGGATTGGGAGGGTTACGGTCCTGAGGAGAGGAGTTGGGTTCCGTCTCGGGACGTGCTGGACCGTTCACTCATCGATGATTTCCTCCGTTGCCGCCAGGATTCCTCCTCGAGTGCGCCAGGAGGCGCTCGGTGAGTGGGGGTACTGTCATGTTTGTCATTTATTATCATGTCTTGTCCCTGTGCTCCCCATTCTGTTCGTTTCCCTCTGCTGGTCTTATTGGGTTCTTTCCCTCTTTCTATCCCTCTCTCTCCCCCTCCTCTCACTCTCTCGCTCTCTCTTCTCTCTATCGTTCCGTTCCTGCTCCCAGCTGTTCCTATTCCCCTAATCATCATTTAGTCTTCCCACACCTGTTCCCGATCCTTTCCCCTGATTAGAGTCCCTATTTATTCCTTTGTGTTCCGTTCCTGTCCCGTCGGTTCCTTGTTTAGTATTCACCGTGCTGTGATTGTGTTTCGCCCTGTCCTGTCGTGTTTTTTGCCTTCATCAGATGCTGCGTGTGAGCAGGTGTCTCTGTCAACTACGGCCTGCGCCTACCCGAAGCGACCTGCAGTCTGTGGCCGCTTCTCTTGTTATTTCCCTCTACAGACTAGAGGATTTCTGTTATTCCCTGTTTGGACTTGAATAAACTCTGTTTCTGTTAAGTCGCTTTTGGGTCCTCTATCACCTGCATGACAAGTAGGACCAGTGTCCTGGACTACAGCTAACATTGTAGTGAAACTACCAGTAGGAACAGTGTTCTGGACTACAGCTAACATTGTAGTTAAACTACCAGTGTTCTGGACTACAGCTAACATTGTAGTTAAACTACCAGTAGGAACAGTGTTCTGGACTACAGCTAACATTGTAGATAAACTACCAGTAGGAACAGTGTTCTGGACTACAGCTAACATTGTAGATACACTACCAGGAGGAACAGTGTTCTGGACTACAGCTAACATTGTATTTAAACTACCAGTAGGAACAGTGTTCTGGACTACAGCTAACATTGTAGATAAACTACAAGTAGGAACAGTGTTCTGGACTACAGCTAACATTGTAGATACACTACCAGGAGGAACAGTGTTCTGGACTACAGCTAACATTGTAGTTAAACTACCAGTAGGAACAGTGTTCTGGACTACAGCTAACATTGTTGATAAACTACCAGTAGGACCAGTGTCCTGGACTACAGCTAACATTGTAGTGAAACTACCAGTGTTCTGGACTACAGCTAACATTGTAGTTAAACTACCAGGAGGACCAGTGTTCTGGACTACAGCTAACATTGTAGTTAAACTACCAGTGTCCTGGACTACAGCTAGCATTGTAGTTAAACTACCAGGAGGACCAGTGTTTTGGACTACAGCTAACATTGTAGTTAAACTACCAGGACGACCAGTGTTCTGGACTACAGCTAACATTGTAGTTAAACTACCAGTGTTCTGGACTACAGCTAACATTGTAGTTAAACTACCAGGAGGACCAGTGTTCTGGACTACAGCTAACATTGTAGTTAAACTACCAGGAGGACCAGTGTTCTGGAGTACACCTAACATTGTAGTTAAACTTGCAGGAGGACCAGTGTTCTGGACTACAGCTAACATTGTAGATAAACTACCAGTGTTCTGGACTACAGCTAACATTGTAGTTAAACTTCCAGGAGGACCAGTGTTCTGGACTACAGCTAACATTGTAGTTAAACTACCAGTGGTCTGGACTACAGCTAACATTGTAGTTAAACTACCAGTGTTCTGGACTACAACTAACATTGTAGTTAAACTACCAGGAGGAACAGTTTTCTAGCCTACAGCTAACATTGTAGGTCAACTACAAGTAGGAACAGTGTTCTGGACTACAGCTAACATTGTAGTTAAACTACCAGGAGGACCAGTGTTCTGGACTACAGCTAACATTATAGTTAAACTACCAGTGTTCTGGACTACAGCTAACATTGTAGTTAAACTACCGGGAGGAACAGTGTTCTGAACTACAGCTAACATTGTAGATAAACTACAAGTAGGAACAGTGTTCTGGACTACAGCTAACATTGTAGATAAACTACCAGTAGGACCAGTGTCCTGGACTACAGCTAACATTGTAGTGAAACTACCAGTGTTCTGGACTACAGCTAACATTGTAGTTAAACTACCAGGAGGACCAGTGTTTTGGACTACAGCTAACATTGTAGTTAAACTACCAGGACGACCAGTGTTCTGGACTACAGCTAACATTGTAGTTAAACTACCAGGAGGACCAGTGTTCTGGACTACAGCTAACATTGTAGTTAAACTACCAGTGTTCTGGACTACAGCTAACATTGTAGTTAAACTACCAGGAGGACCAGTGTTCTGGACTACAGCTAACATTGTAGTTAAACTACCAGTGTTCTGGACTACAGCTAGCATTGTAGTTAAACTGCCAGTGTTCTGGACTACAGCTAACATTGTAGTTAAACTACCAGGAGGACCAGTGTTCTGGACTACAGCTAACATTGTAGTTAAACTACCAGTGTACTGGACTACAGCTAACATTGTAGTTAAACTACCAGGAGGAACAGTGTTCTGGCCTACAGCTAACATTGTAGATAAACTACAAGTAGGAACAGTGTTCTGGACTACAGCTAACATTGTAGTTAAACTACCAGGAGGACCAGTGTTCTGGACTACAGCTAACATTGTAGTTAAACTACCAGTGTTCTGGACTACAGCTAACATTGTAGTTAAACTACCAGGAGGAACAGTGTTCTAGCCTACAGCTAACATTGTAGGTCAACTACAAGTAGGAACAGTGTTCTGGACTACAGCTAACATTGTAGATAAACTACCAGTAGGACCAGTGTCCTGGACTACAGCTAACATTGTAGTGAAACTACCAGTGTTCTGGACTACAGCTAACATTGTAGTGAAACTACCAGTGTTCTGGACTACAGCTAACATTGTAGTTAAACTACCAGGAGGACCAGTGTTTTGGACTACAGCTAACATTGTAGTTAAACTACCAGGACGACCAGTGTTCTGGACTACAGCTAACATTGTAGTTAAACTACCAGTGTTCTGGACTACAGCTAACATTGTAGTTAAACTACCAGGAGGACCAGTGTTCTGGACTACAGCTAACATTGTAGTTAAACTACCAGTGTTCTGGGCTACAGCTAGCATTGTAGTTAAACTACCAGTGTTCTGGACTACAGCTAACATTGTAGTTAAACTACCAGTAGGACCAGTGTCCTGGACTACAGCTAACATTGTAGTGAAACTACCAGTGTTCTGGACTACAGCTAACATTGTAGTTAAACTACCAGGAGGCCCAGTGTTTTGGACTACAGCTAACATTGTAGTTAAACTACCAGGACGACCAGTGTTCTGGACTACAGCTAACATTGTAGTTAAACTACCAGGAGGACCAGTGTTCTGGACTACAGCTAACATTGTAGTTAAACTACCAGTGTTCTGGACTACAGCTAACATTGTAGTTAAACTACCAGGAGGACCAGTGTTCTGGACTACAGCTAACATTGTAGTTAAACTACCAGTGTTCTGGACTACAGCTAGCATTGTAGTTAAACTACCAGTGTTCTGGACTACAGCTAACATTGTAGTTAAACTACCAGTGTACTGGACTACAGCTAACATTGTAGTTAAACTACCAGGAGGAACAGTGTTCTGCCTACAGCTAACATTGTAGATAAACTACAAGTAGGAACAGTGTTCTGGACTACAGCTAACATTGTAGTTAAACTACCAGGAGGACCAGTGTTCTGGACTACAGCTAACATTGTAGTTAAACTACCAATGTTCTGGACTACAGCTAACATTGTAGTTAAACTACCAGGAGGACCAGTGTTCTGGACTACAGCTAACAGTGTAGTTAAACTACCAGTGTTCTGGACTACAGCTAACATTGTAGTTAAACTACCAGTGTTCTGGACTACAGCTAACATTGTAGTTAAACTACCAGGAGGGCCAGTGTTCTGGACTACAGCTAACATTGTAGTTAAACTACCAGTGTTCTGGACTACAGCTAACATTGTAGTTAAACTACCAGTAGGAACAGTGTTCTGGACTACAGCTAACATTGTAGATAAACTACCAGTAGGAACAGTGTTCTGGACTACAGCTAACATTGTAGATACACTACCAGGAGGAACAGTGTTCTGGACTACAGCTAACATTGTATTTAAACTACCAGTAGGAACAGTGTTCTGGACTACAGCTAACATTGTAGATAAACTACAAGTAGGAACAGTGTTCTGGACTACAGCTAACATTGTAGATACACTACCAGGAGGAACAGTGTTCTGGACTACAGCTAACATTGTAGTTAAACTACCAGTAGGAACAGTGTTCTGGACTACAGCTAACATTGTTGATAAACTACCAGTAGGACCAGTGTCCTGGACTACAGCTAACATTGTAGTGAAACTACCAGTGTTCTGGACTACAGCTAACATTGTAGTTAAACTACCAGGAGGACCAGTGTTCTGGACTACAGCTAACATTGTAGTTAAACTACCAGTGTCCTGGACTACAGCTAGCATTGTAGTTAAACTACCAGGAGGACCAGTGTTTTGGACTACAGCTAACATTGTAGTTAAACTACCAGGACGACCAGTGTTCTGGACTACAGCTAACATTGTAGTTAAACTACCAGTGTTCTGGACTACAGCTAACATTGTAGTTAAACTACCAGGAGGACCAGTGTTTTGGACTACAGCTAACATTGTAGTTAAACTACCAGTAGGACCAGTGTCCTGGACTACAGCTAACATTGTAGTGAAACTACCAGTGTTCTGGACTACAGCTAACATTGTAGTTAAACTACCAGGAGGACCAGTGTTCTGGACTACAGCTAACATTGTAGTTAAACTACCAGGAGGACCAGTGTTCTGGACTACAGCTAACATTGTAGTTAAACTACCAGTGTACTGGACTACAGCTAACATTGTAGTTAAACTACCAGGAGGAACAGTGTTCTGGCCTACAGCTAACATTGTAGATAAACTACAAGTAGGAACAGTGTTCTGGACTACAGCTAACATTGTAGTTAAACTACAAGTAGGACCAGTGTCCTGGACTACAGCTAACATTGTAGTGAAACTACCAGTGTTCTGGACTACAGCTAACATTGTAGTTAAACTACCAGGAGGACCAGTGTTCTGGACTACAGCTAACATTGTAGTTAAACTACCAGGAGGACCAGTGTTCTGGACTACAGCTAACATTGTAGTTAACCTACCAGTGTTCTGGACTACAGCTAACATTGTAGATAAACTACCAGTAGGAACAGTGTTCTGGCCTACAGCTAACATTGTAGATAAACTACCAGTAGGAACAGTGTTCTGGACTACAGCTAACATTGTAGATACACTACCAGGAGGAACAGTGTTCTGGACTACAGCTAACATTGTATTTAAACTACCAGTAGGAACAGTGTTCTGGACTACAGCTAACATTGTAGATAAACTACAAGTAGGAACAGTGTTCTGGACTACAGCTAACATTGTAGATACACTACCAGGAGGAACAGTGTTCTGGACTACAGCTAACATTGTAGTTAAACTACCAGTAGGAACAGTGTTCTGGACTACAGCTAACATTGTTGATAAACTACAAGTAGGAACAGTGTTCTGGATTACAGCTAACATTGTAGATAAACTACCAGTGGGAACAGTGTTCTGGACTACAGCTAACATTGTAGTTAAACTACCAGTAGGAACAGTGTTCTGGACTACAGCTAACATTGTTGATAAACTACCAGGAGGAACAGTGTTCTGGACTACAGCTAACATTGTAGTTAAACTACCAGTAGGAACAGTGTTCTGGACTACAGCTAACATTGTAGTTAAACTACCAGTAGGACCAGGACTACAGCTAACATTGTGTCCTGGACTACAGCTAACATTGTAGTGAAACTACCAGTGTTCTGGACTACAGCTAACATTGTAGTTAAACTACCAGGAGGACCAGTGTTCTGGACTACAGCTAACATTGTAGTTAAACTACCAGTGTTCTGGACTACAGCTAACATTGTAGTTAAACTACCAGTGTTCTGGACTACAGCTAACATTGTAGTTAAACTACCAGGAGGGCCAGTGTTCTGGACTACAGCTAACATTGTAGTTAAACTACCAGTGTTCTGGACTACAGCTAACATTGTAGATAAACTACCAGTAGGACCAGTGTTCTGGACTACAGCTAACATTGTAGATAAACTACCAGTAGGAACAGTGTTCTGGACTACAGCTAACATTGTAGTTAAACTACAGTGTTCTGGACTACAGCTAACATTGTAGTTAAACTACCAGGAGGAACAGTGTTCTGGACTACAGCTAACATTGTAGTTAAACTACCAGGAGGAACAGTGTTCTGGACTACAGCTAACATTGTAGTTAAACTACCAGTAGGAACAGTGTTCTGGACTACAGCTAACATTGTAGATAAACTACCAGGAGGAACAGTGTTCTGGACTACAGCTAACATTGTAGTTAAACTACCAGTAGGAACAGTGTTCTGGACTACAGCTAACATTGTAGTTAAACTACAAGTACCAGGAGGAACAGTGTTCTGGCCTACAGCTAACATTGTAGATAAAACAAGTAGGAACAGTGTTCTGGACTACAGCTAACATTGTAGTTAAAACAGTGTTCTGGACTACAGCTAACATTGTAGTTAAACTACCAGTGTTCTGGACTACAGCTAACCAGTGTTCTGGACTACAGCTACCAGGAGGGCCAGTGTTCTGGACTACAGCTAACATTGTAGTTAAACTACCAGTGTTCTGGACTACAGCTAACATTGTAGTTAAACTACCAGGAGGAACAGTGTTCTGGACTACAGCTAACATTGTAGTTAAACTACCCAGTGTTCTGGACTACAGCTAACATTGTAGTTAAACTACCAGGAGGAACAGTGTTCTGGACTACAGCTAACATTGTAGTTAAACTACCAGTAGGAACAGTGTTCTGGACTACAGCTAACATTAGTTAAACTACCAGTAGGAACAGTGTTCTGGACTACAGCTAACATTGTAGTTAAACTACCAGGAGGAACAGTGTTCTGGACTACAGCTAACATTGTAGTTAAACTACCAGTAGGAACAGTGTTCTGGACTACAGCTAACATTGTTGATAAACTACCAGTAGGACCAGTGTCCTGGACTACAGCTAACATTGTAGTGAAACTACCAGTGTTCTGGACTACAGCTAACATTGTAGTTAAACTACCAGGAGGACATGGACTGCTAACAGTAGTTAAACTACCAGTGTCCTGGACTACAGCTAGCATTGTAGTTAAACTACCAGGAGGACCAGTGTTTTGGACTACAGCTAACATTGTAGTTAAACTACCAGGACGACCAGTGTTCTGGACTACAGCTAACATTGTAGTTAAACTACCAGTGTTCTGGACTACAGCTAACATTGTAGTTAAACTACCAGGAGGACCAGTGTTTTGGACTACAGCTAACATTGTAGTTAAACTACCAGTAGGACCAGTGTCCTGGACTACAGCTAACATTGTGTGAAACTACCAGTGTTCTGGACTACAGCTAACATTGTAGTTAAACTACCAGGAGGACCAGTGTTCTGGACTACAGCTAACATTGTAGTTAAACTACCAGGAGGACCAGTGTTCTGGACTACAGCTAACATTGTAGTTAAACTACCAGTGTTCTGGACTACAGCTAACATTGTAGTTAAACTACCAGGAGGAACAGTGTTCTGGCCTACAGCTAACATTGTAGATAAACTACAAGTAGGAACAGTGTTCTGGACTACAGCTAACATTGTAGTTAAACTACAAGTAGGACCAGTGTCCTGGACTACAGCTAACATTGTAGTGAAACTACCAGTGTTCTGGACTACAGCTAACATTGTAGTTAAACTACCAGGAGGACCAGTGTTCTGGACTACAGCTAACATTGTAGTTAAACTACCAGGAGGACCAGTGTTCTGGACTACAGCTAACATTGTAGTTAACCTACCAGTGTTCTGGACTACAGCTAACATTGTAGATAAACTACCAGTAGGAACAGTGTTCTGGACTACAGCTAACATTGTAGATAAACTACCAGTAGGAACAGTGTTCTGGACTACAGCTAACATTGTAGATACACTACCAGGAGGAACAGTGTTCTGGACTACAGCTAACATTGTATTTAAACTGCCAGTAGGAACAGTGTTCTGGACTACAGCTAACATTGTAGATAAACTACAGTAGGAACAGTGTTCTGGACTACAGCTAACATTGTAGATACACTACCAGGAGGAACAGTGTTCTGGACTACAGCTAACATTGTAGTTAAACTACCAGTAGGAACAGTGTTCTGGACTACAGCTAACATTGTTGATTGTAGGAACAGTGTTCTGGATTACAGCTAACATTGTAGATAAACTACCAGTGGGAACAGTGTTCTGGACTACAGCTAACATTGTAGTTAAACTACCAGTAGGAACAGTGTTCTGGACTACAGCTAACATTGTTGATAAACTACCAGGAGGAACAGTGTTCTGGACTACAGCTAACATTGTAGTTAAACTACCAGTAGGAACAGTGTTCTGGACTACAGCTAACATTGTAGTTAAACTACCAGTAGGACCAGTGTCCTGGACTACAGCTAACATTGTAGTTAAACTACCAGTGTTCTGGACTACAGCTAACATTGTAGTTAAACTACCAGGAGGACCAGTGTTCTGGACTACAGCTAACATTGTAGTTAAACTACCAGTGTTCTGGACTACAGCTAACATTGTAGTTAAACTACCAGTGTTCTGGACTACAGCTAACATTGTAGTTAAACTACCAGGAGGGCCAGTGTTCTGGACTACAGCTAACATTGTAGTTAAACCAGTGTTCTGGACTACAGCTAACATTGTAGATAAACTACCAGTAGGAACAGTGTTCTGGACTACAGCTAACATTGTAGATAAACTACCAGTAGGAACAGTGTTCTGGACTACAGCTAACATTGTAGATACACTACCAGGAGGAACAGTGTTCTGGACTACAGCTAACATTGTATTTAAACTACCAGTAGGAACAGTGTTCTGGACTACAGCTAACATTGTAGATAAACTACAAGTAGGAACAGTGTTCTGGACTACAGCTAACATTGTAGATACACTACCAGGAGGAACAGTGTTCTGGACTACAGCTAACATTGTAGTTAAACTACCAGTAGGAACAGTGTTCTGGACTACAGCTAACATTGTTGATAAACTACAAGTAGGAACAGTGTTCTGGATTACAGCTAACATTGTAGTGAAACTACCAGTGGGAACAGTGTTCTGGACTACAGCTAACATTGTAGTTAAACTACCAGTAGGAACAGTGTTCTGGACTACAGCTAACATTGTTGATAAACTACCAGTAGGAACAGTGTTCTGGACTACAGCTAACATTGTTGATAAACTACAAGTAGGAACAGTGTTCTGGATTACAGCTAACATTGTAGATAAACTACCAGTGGGAACAGTGTTCTGGACTACAGCTAACATTGTAGTTAAACTACCAGTAGGAACAGTGTTCTGGACTACAGCTAACATTGTTGATAAACTACCAGGAGGAACAGTGTTCTGGACTACAGCTAACATTGTAGTTAAACTACCAGTAGGAACAGTGTTCTGGACTACAGCTAACATTGTTGATAAACTACCAGTAGGACCAGTGTCCTGGACTACAGCTAACATTGTAGTGAAACTACCAGTGTTCTGGACTACAGCTAACATTGTAGTTAAACTACCAGGAGGACCAGTGTTCTGGACTACAGCTAACATTGTAGTGAAACTACCAGTGTTCTGGACTACAGCTAGCATTGTAGTTAAACTACCAGTGTTCTGGACTACAGCTAACATTGTAGTTAAACTACCAGTAGGACCAGTGTCCTGGACTACAGCTAACATTGTAGTTAAACTACCAGGAGGACCAGTGTCCTGGACTACAGCTAACATTGTAGTGAAACTACCAGTGTTCTGGACTACAGCTAGCATTGTAGTTAAACTACCAGTGTTCTGGACTACAGCTAACATTGTAGTTAAACTACCAGTAGGACCAGTGTCCTGGACTACAGCTAACATTGTAGTTAAACTACCAGGAGGACCAGTGTTCTGGACTACAGCTAACATTGTAGTTAAACTACCAGTGTTCTGGACTACAGCTAACATTGTAGTTAAACTACCAGTGTTCTGGACTACAGCTAACATTGTAGTTAAACTACCAGTGTTCTGGACTACAGCTAACATTGTAGTTAAAGTACCAGGAGGGCCAGTGTTCTGAACTACAGCTAACATTGTAGTTAAACTACCAGGAGGGCCAGTGTTCTGGACTACAGCTATCATTGTAGTTAAACTACCAGTGTTCTGGACTACAGCTAACATTGTATTTAAACTACCAGTAGGAACAGTGTTCTGGACTACAGCTAACATTGTAGATAAACTACAAGTAGGAACAGTGTTCTGGACTACAGCTAACATTGTAGATACACTACAAGGAGGAACAGTGTTCTGGACTACAGCTAAGATTGTAGTTAAACTACCAGTAGGAACAGTGTTCTGGACTACAGCTAACATTGTTGATAAACTACAAGTAGGAACAGTGTTCTGGATTACAGCTAACATTGTAGATAAACTACCAGTAGGAACAGTGTTCTGGACTACAGCTAACATTGTAGATACACTACCAGGAGGAACAGTGTTCTGGACTACAGCTAACATTGTAGTTAAACTACCAGTAGGAACAGTGTTCTGGACTACAGCTAACATTTGTAGATAAACTACAAGTAGGAACAGTGTTCTGGACTACAGCTAACATTGTAGATACTACCAGGAGGAACAGTGTTCTGGACTACAGCTAACATTGTAGTTAAACTACCAGTAGGAACAGTGTTCTGGACTACAGCTAACATTGTTGATAAACTACAAGTAGGAATAGTGTTCTGGACTACAGCTAACATTGTAGATACACTACCAGGAGGAACAGTGTTCTGGACTACAGCTAACATTGTAGACAAACTACAAGTAGGAACAGTGTTCTGGACTAAAGCTAACATTGTAGTTAAACTTTCAGTAGGACCAGTGTTCTTGACTACAGCTAATATTGTAGTTAAACTTTCAGTAGGACCAGTGTTCTTGACTACAGCTAACATTGTAGTTAAACTACCAGTGTTCTGGACTACAGCTAACATTGTAGGTAAACTACCAGGAGGACCAGTGTTCTGGACTACAGCTAACATTGTAGTTAAATGAGAAGGAGGACCAGTGTTCTGGACTACAGCTAACATTGTAGTTAAACTACCAGTGTTCTGGACTACAGCTAACATTGTAGATAAACTACCCGGAAGATCATTGTTCTTACCTCCAGATAACATTGTAGGTAAACTACCAGGAGGACCAGTGTTCTGGCCTCCAGCTAACATTGTAGTTAAACTACCAGTGTTCTGGCCTACAGCTAACATTGTAGTTAAACTACCAGTAGGACCAGTGTCCTAGACTACAGCTAACATTGTAGTTAAACTACCAGTGTTCTGGCCTACAGCTAACATTGTAGTTAAACTACCAGTGTTCTGGACTACAGCTAACATTGTAGTTAAACTACAAGTGTTCTGGCCTACAGCTAACATTGTAGTTAAACTACCAGTAGGACCAGTGTCCTGGACTACAGCTAACATTGTAGTTAAACTACCAGTGTTCTGGCCTCCAGATAACATTGTAGGTAAACTACCAGGAGGAACAGTGTTCTGGACTACAGCTAACATTGTAGTTAAACTACCGGGAGGACCAGTGTTCTGGACTACAGGTAACATTGTAGTTAAACTACCAGTAGGAACAGTGTTCTGGACTACAGCTAACATTGTAGATAAACTACAAGTAGGAACAGTGTTCTGGACTACAGCTAACATTGTAGATATACTACCAGGAGGAACAGTGTTCTGGACTACAGCTAACATTGTAGATAAACTACACATAGGAACAGTGTTCTGGACTACAGCTAACATTGTATTTAAACTACCAGTAGGAACAGTGTTCTGGACTACAGCTAACATTGTAGATAAACTACAAGTAGGAACAGTGTTCTGGACTACAGCTAACATTGTAGATACACTACCAGGAGGAACAGTGTTCTGGACTACAGCTAACATTGTAGTTAAACTACCAGTAGGAACAGTGTTCTGGACTACAGCTATCATTGTTGATAAACTACAAGTAGGAACAGTGTTCTGGATTACAGCTAACATTGTAGATACACTACCAGTAGGAACAGTGTTCTGGACTACAGCTAACATTGTAGTTAAACTACCAGTAGGACCAGTGTTCTTGACTACAGCTAACATTGTAGTTAAACTACCAGTGTTCTGGACTACAGCTAGCATTGTAGTTAAATTAGAAGGAGGACCAGTGTTCTGGACTACAGCTAACATTGTAGATAAACTACCCGGAAGATCATTGTTCTTACCTCCAGATAACATTGTAGGTAAACTACCAGGAGGACCAGTGTTCTGGCCTCCAGCTAACATTATTAGTTAAACTACCAGTGTTCTGGACTACAGCTAACATTGTAGATAAACTACCCGGAAGATCATTGTTCTTACCTCCAGATAACATTGTAGGTAAACTACCAGGAGGACCAGTGTTCTGGCCTCAGCTAACATTGTAGTTAAACTACCAGTGTTCTGGCCTACAGCTAACATTGTAGTTAAACTACCAGTAGGACCAGTGTCCTAGACTACAGCTAACATTGTGATTAAACTACCAGTATTCTGGCCTAAAGCTCACATTGTAGTTAAACTACCAGTGTTCTGGACTACAGCTAACATTGTAGTTAAACTACCAGTGTTCTGGACTACAGCTAACATTGTAGTTTAACTACCAGGAGGACCAGTGTTTTGGACTACAGCTAACATTGTAGTTAAACTACCAGGAGGAACAGTGTTCTGGACTACAGCTAACATTGTAGATAAACTACCAGGAGGAACAGTGTTCTGGACTACAGCTAACAGTGTAGTTAAACTACCAGGAGGACTAGTGTTCTGGACTACAGCTAACATTGTCGATAAACTACCAGTGTTCTGGACTACAGCTAACATTGTAGATAAACTACCAGGAGGACCAGTGTTCTGGACTACAGCTAACATTGTAGATAAACTACCAGT
>NW_025746565.1:0-102755 GCF_021184085.1 Oncorhynchus gorbuscha | reverse complement strand
ACAAAAGATATATTTATTAACTAAAGCAACTAAGGAAAATATCCAATGGTGTGTGTAATCAGTAGTCCGTAGTGTAAGTGAGTGTTTTGCATGCATGAATGTGATAATGCAGGGTGTTGAAAGGTGCCAAAGCACACAAACAAAAGGCCACCAAGAACCACACCACAATCTACAACAGGTGTCTGCATGGAGAGAGTCTCCTCCATGAATGTTGAAGAGGTCTATTTATCCTGGGAGACACCTGGCCCAGGTGTTTCCCATGTAGCTGACGACCCTCTCAACTCCGCCCACCGGCAACCTAATAAGGAAACAAGAACAAAGACAGAATACGGCAGACAGAGTGGGAGGGTCGTCACATTCCCCCCATAAAACCGGGGACCAACAAGGACCCCGGAACAACATACCAGCCTCCCGCGCCCCAAATTGACACAGGCCTCTCGTCCCAAATTGACACAGGCCTCTGCGTCCCAAATTGACACAGGCCTCTGCGTCCCAAATTGACACAGGCCTCTGCGTCCCAAATTGACACAGGCCTCTGCGTCCCAAATTGACACAGGCCTCTGCGTCCCAAATTGACACAGGCCTCTGCGTCCCAAATTGACACAGGCCTCTGCGTCCCAAATTGACACAGGCCTCTGCGTCCCAAATTGACACAGGCCTCTGCGTCCCAAATTGACACAGGCCTCTGTGCCCCAAATTGATGAGGGTTTACGTGTTCACACTTACAATTTGCCCCAGCCAACCTCCTCCCCAGACCTCAGCAACCTTCGCACAGGAAGCAACATTTAAGAGGAAAGAAAACAAGACCAGGAGGGAGCAGACAGGACAGAGAGAACATGACAATACGAAACAATGGTCAGTCACGTAAACATTAGGAACAGGGCGCACGAGAGAGCGCATCAGCAATCACGTTTTCAGTCCCCGGATGTGCCTCACATCTAGATGGAATGATTGTAAAAATAAACACCATCGCATTATCCTCTGGTTTGGACACATCATGGACCTCAAAAAAGTGAGGGGTTATGGTCGGTGTAGACCATAATAGGTACTACCCCGACCCGACATACTTCGAAGTGTTGTAGCGCCCAAATGAGTGCTAGCGCTTCCTTTTCAATAACCGAATAGTTCAACTGATAATCGTTAAACTTTTTAGAAAAGAAACTAACAGGCTTCTCAATCCCAGACACATCTGCTTGCAGCAAAACTGCACCTGCCCCCACATGACTAGCATCCACCTGCAAGGTAAATGACAAATCCATGCGAGGAGCAGCCAGCACTGGAGTTGAGGTAAGCAACCTCTTTGAATCTTCAAAAGCGTGTTGACAACGAGTAGACCAAACGTAAACAGCCTTAGCTTTCAGCATATCTGTCAAGGAGCGACCACAG
Source organism: Oncorhynchus gorbuscha (assembly GCF_021184085.1). NCBI lineage: Eukaryota > Metazoa > Chordata > Actinopteri > Salmoniformes > Salmonidae > Oncorhynchus > Oncorhynchus gorbuscha. Next base: position 101,369 of record NW_025746565.1, on the reverse strand, counting down.
TAGAGAAGTTATTACAAAAACTACGGTAATAACCAATCATGCCCAAGAAACGCATCAGTTCCTTTTTAGTAGTTGGTGGTGGAAAAGCATCAATAGCCACCACTTTAGCCCGAACAGGACGCACTTCACCCTGCCCAACCACTTTTCCAAGGTATGTAACGGTCGCCTGAGCAAACTCACATTTTGCCAGATTGATTGTGAGGCGACCTGCAGCCAGACGTTCAAACAAGGCTTGAATACGGGACAGATGTTCTTCCCAAGTATCTGCATAGATCACTACATCGTCCAAATAAACAGCGCACCCGGTCAGACCGGCGACAACCCTGTTCATAAGTCGCTGAAAAGTGGCAGGTGCATTGCGCAGACCGAAACTCATAACTGAATACGAGTACAGACCAAAGGGTGTAATAAAGGCAGAGATTTCACGTGCCCTACTCGTCAGTGGCACCTGCCAATAGCCTTTTAACAGGTCAAATTTGCTCACAAACTTAGCTGCACCGACTTGATCAACACAGTCCTCCATCCGAGGAAGAGGAAATGAATCTGGCTTTGTGACACTGTTTACCTTACGGTAGTCCGTACAAAAACGGTTTGTTCCATCCGGTTTACTGACCAAGATACAGGGAGAAGCCCAACTGGAGAAAGAAGGCTCTGCTATCTTACTCTCCAGCATGTACTTGACCTCAGCATCCAGACAACGTAGTTTCTCTGAAGAAACTCTATAGAACCGCTGACGAATGGGGTCAGCACCTCCAATGTCAATATCATGTTCTATTAAGTTTGTACGTGTAGGTGTATCAGAAAATAAACCTGGAAATCTCTGAATCAGACCAACCATCTCTTTCCGCTCATCAACAGGTAGGTGAGTGAGAAGACTGTCTAAAATATCCAGTGTTTCTGAATTTTTCAATCTACCCTGCAATATACAATCGTCAGGACCAGGAACATCTTCCTCCTCATGCACAGATCTAGCACGACAAGAACCCAAGGAAACAACGGTATCAGCCAAAAGAACAGGTTTACCGTCCTCTGTAGAATCCCACTGTTCAGTCTCAGAGGAACGTGCATAATAGGGTTTTAACAGATTTACATGGCACAGCTGGTGTGCTTTCCTCCGTTCTGGAGTGGCAACTAGATAATTTTGCTCAGTGTACTGGCGCACCACTGTATATGGACCTTGAAACTTGGCTTGAAAAGGAGAACCAACAATTGGCAGCAGAGCAAGAACCTGGTCACCTGGACTAAAGTGACGAGGCTCAGTTCGGCGATCAAATATGCCCTTCATCCTATCCTGTGAAGATGATAACTTCTCTTTAGCCATTTCACCAGCGGCATACAGCCGTCGCCGGAAATCACACACATACGAACACAGGGACTGAGGAGGCTCGGGAGACTTCCAGTCATCCTGGAGAACAGATAAAAGTCCACGCACCCTATGTCCAAACACAAGGTCATTTGGACTGAAACCTGTGCTCTCCTGTGAAACTTCCCTAGCGGCTAACAGTAACCAAGGCAACCCCTCCTCCCAATCCTTATCCATCTCAGTACAATAAGCTCTCAACAAAGACTTAAGTGTTTGATGGAAACGTTCCAGTGCTCCTTGACTTTGCGCGTGATAGGCGCTAGACACATTGTGTTTAATATGGAGCTGTTGAAGAACCTGACCAAACAGATTAGAGGTAAAATTAGATCCTTGATCACTCTGAATGACCTTAGGGATTCCAAACAATGAGAGAAACTGAGTCAAAGCTTTTAACACCGATTTAGTCGTGATAGATCGGAGAGGATAGGCAGCAGGAAACCTAGTGGTCTGACACATCACAGTGAACAGGTAACTGCTACCCTTTTAGAACGAGGCAGAGGACCCACACAGTCAATAATCAGATACTCAAAAGGTTGGCTGAGTACAGGAATAGGAAACAATGGTACTGGTTTAATAGCTTGATTAGGCTTACCAGTTAATTGACAGGTGTGACAAGTTTTGATAAAATCAGAAACATCCCTCTTTAATCTAGGCCAAAAGAAATGTCTTAATATGCGATTGTAGGTTTTCCTCACCCCCATATGTCCAGCAACGTCACTGTGAGAAGTTTCCAACACCAACTCACGAAGCTTAACTGGTACAACAACCTGACTAATTGCCTCCCCCAGAAAAACACTATCATGAGACACCCACTTTCTCATCAGGACATCCTCTTGGAGAAAATAGCCATGGGCGACATCTCCCAACTGTTCTATAGGCACAATTTGATCACGCAACTCTTCCAACGTGGGGTCATCCGTTGAGCATTGATTAGATCTGAGCGGGTTACAGATAACGGGATAACAGGGAAAACAGTGACATACTTTGTATTATTATCATTAGTCGGCGCAGTGACTAGTTCGCCACGGCTCATAGAACGTGTCACTGCACACGCAGAGAACACCTCTGGGAAACTCTGTACACTCTCATCAGGAATCCCAACAAATGACGGCTTAGTGGAAACCACTAGAGATGGAAACACAACTGGCCATACACGCTCACCTGCTAAGTTATTCCCAAGGATAACGTCGATACCCTCAATAGGCAACGAAGGACGCACCCCCACAACAACTTCACCCTTCACCAGCCCACAATCCAACATCAGTTTATGCAATGGAACTGACAGAGTGTTCAAACCTATTCCCCTAATTAGAACACTATTCCCCGAATCAGTCTCAGCAGAAAAGGGTAACACAGACTCCAACACAAATGATTCAGAGGCACCTGTGTCTCTCAGGATCTTCACTGGCACTAGGTCTTTACTTCCTAACATAGACACAAAACCTTCTGTAATGAAAGGTAAATAGTCTGGATCAATATGGACTTTCACATTCTCCTGGGCCTGAGGAAATGAGTCAAGAATGAACTGATGTGGAACAGGTGCAGCTAACGCAGCAGGCTTAGATTTAGCGTAAGCACCCTTTGACCTGAGAAGTGGACATTCGTTTTTCCAATGACCTGAACCTTGACAGTAGTGACACTCCTGCCCAAAGTCAGCCTTACCATGGGAGTCAGGTTCAACCCTAGTTGAATAGAACTCTGCCCGAGAATCAAAGTATCTCGGTGAGCGAAGCCCAAATCTATCCGAACGCCCCCACTCTTTCCGAATACGGGGTTTTGCAAAGACACTTTTGTGAGTCAACACATACTCGTCCGCCAAAACCGCAGCTTCAGCAACATTCTTTACTTTCTGTTCATTAATATAAGTGGCAATACGATCAGGAATTGTGTCCTTAAATTGCTCTAACATAATCAGATCACACAGCCCTTGGAAAGTCACAACTGCAGAGGCAGAACACCAGCGATTAAACTGTAAAGATAACTGTCGCGCAAACTCAACATGAGTCTGGTTATCGTCCCTTTTTAAAGTTCTAAATCGTTGGCGGTAAGCCTCAGGGACCAATTCATAAATCTGTAACACAGCTGTTTTAACTTTATCATAACTGGCACTGTCGTGTACACTAAGAGCTGAATATGCTTCCTGCGCTTTACCAGTCAGCACACACTGCAACATTAAAGTGCGGTCAGAATCAGGCCAACTCCTAGCGTTAGCAACCCGCTCAAACAACGAAAAGAATGTCTCGGGGTCCCTTTCATTAAACCGAGGCAATAACCGCAAGTTCCCAACAATATCAAATGTCTCTGGGGCACGACCAAAAGCGGAACTACCCCTAGGTAAATCTGGGTCACCTTCCCAAAACAAACTCTCCCCTGAGATCTTTCCTTCCCTAACCAACTCTATACGTTCTTGTTGCAACTTGATTTTAGCACGCTCCATATATTGTTTAAATGCCAATTCCTTTTCATATTTCACACGATCATGCTCTAGCTTCTCACGATCATGCTGCCGATCATGCTCTAGCTTCTCACGATCATGCTCTAGCTGTAACAAAAGCAGTTATTTCTGCTGTTCAAAAAGAAGGCTACTAGGACTAACCGATGGAATGGCCATTGTAACGTTATGGGGAGACAACAAATCCTCAGCAGAGGCTGGCCCGGTGGTAACTTCAAGAATACCACTCTCCATCAGATTGGCTTTCAATATCAACCTAATAGAATTCTTTAGACGTTTATCACTAATCTCAACCTTGTAGTGTTCCGCGACCTTCAACAGCTGTTCTTTAGTACCTAAATCTAACAATTCCTCTGATGGAGAGCGAATGAACTTATCTACATAAGACGCCATAATCACACAAAAAAAAATTCTCGCTCTTCCCTTCTGCTGAGCACACCAGAACACAACCCGAGAATTGACAATCACCCTGAGCACCACAGAAGAGAGATGAGATATGGAGCTTCCCCAAAACCTACAATAACTCAACCCTAGTCTTCGTGCAGATTTGCGGTGGGAATTTACGCACTGTAGCCCGCTGGCAAGGAAATAGAACTCCCCAGCATGCTGGCAAATTCCACCAAGCCACGGATGTGCCCCGAGACAACTGCTCAGTCCACAGACACCACACAAAAATAACAAACATTAACCATGCCCAACATATTCCAAAAAATGAAACACGTCGCTAAACCTATCAGGGGAAAAGGCTATAGCTCCGGGTAGCAAGTTCCACTACCCTACACAAATCTCCTACCGAGGTACACAGCCGATTTACTCACCTCCTCAGACTGACTTCCCAACAGAAAGTAGAACAAGAGTTTCCAGGCTAGGCAAGGCCTAGAAACTAACCATTATACTCTCTCCAACGCAGCACACAAACCAAACAACAAAGGCAACCAATACTGGGCCGATCACACTCAAACACCATATTCAAACCAAACACGTACCTCCACGGTCTCCCAAACCAATAGTTCAAAGATCCCGGACGAGCCCCCACTTGTCACGAACCGGCTCAAAGCCCGTAACAAAGGGAGACAACGTGGAGATAAGGAGTAACAAAAGATATATTTATTAACTAAAGCAACTAAGGAAAATATCCAATGGTGTGTGTAATCAGTAGTCCGTAGTGTAAGTGAGTGTTTTGCATGCATGAATGTGATAATGCAGGGTGTTGAAAGGTGCCAAAGCACACAAACAAAAGGCCACCAAGAACCACACCACAATCTACAACAGGTGTCTGCATGGAGAGAGTCTCCTCCATGAATGTTGAAGAGGTCTATTTATCCTGGGAGACACCTGGCCCAGGTGTTTCCCATGTAGCTGACGACCCTCTCAACTCCGCCCACCGGCATCCTAATAAGGAAACAAGAACAAAGACAGAATACGGCAGACAGAGTGGGAGGGTCGTCACAACGTCACATAAACAAGGAAAGCTGGTGACTGCGTTGCTGATTTAGTCTTTTGAGATGTAGGGCCTTCTCTCTCAGTGATGACATTATATTCTGTTAATCGGCCCGTGGGATTGTCCCCTGTTTGTTCTATCCAAACAGTGCCTGTCCCACCGCTTCATTGGGTGTTGGCACCTGCTCAGTGCGCACCGTTCTGGCATTTTCGAGCTTTAGTCCTAGGAGGTGTTCAGACTGAGGCTCGGATTCAGAGGAATCATCATCAGAGTCTTTTTCATTCAGATGTTGGAGCTGTGCCAAAACGTAGCGCATGCATTCAACGTACACTCTCACTTTGTACTCCAAGTTTACTAAATGCTGCAGAAATGTGCTCTATCTACCCATCAGATGTAGTGGTCACGAAAAACAAAAGTTCCGAAGGCTGGGCCTAAAGTTGTCTATAAGCAATCATACAAGAAGTTTTGCAATGATTCCTATGTTGAAGTATATTTGTTGGTCTGATGAGGGACATTCTGATGCTGCACGGGGGAGAGGAGGAGAGAGAGGAGGAGAGAGAGGAGGAGAGAGAGGAGGAGAGAGAGAGGAGGAGAGAGGAGGAGAGAGAGGAGTAGTGAGAGGGGGAGAGAGAGGAGTAGTGAGAGGAGTAGAGAGAGGAGGAGAGAGAGGAGGAGAGAGAGGAGGAGGAGGAGGAGAGAGGAGGAGTAGTGAGAGGAGGAGAGAGAGAGGAGGAGAGGAGGAGAGAGAGAGGAGAGAGAGAGGAGGAGAGAGAGGAGGAGAGAGAGGAGTAGTGAGAGGAGGAGAGAGAGGAGTAGTGAGAGGAGGAGAGAGAGGAGTAGTGAGAGGGGGAGAGAGAGGAGGAGGAGGAGAGAGAGGAGGAGAGAGAGGAGTAGTGAGAGGGGGAGAGAGAGGGGGAGAGAGGGTAGTGAGAGGAGAGGGAGAGGAGGAGAGAGAGGAGGAGAGAGGAGGAGAGAGAGGAGGAGAGAGAGGAGGAGGGAGTAGTGAGAGGAGTAGTGAGAGGAGTAGAGAGGAGGAGAGAGGAGTAGAGAGAGGAGGAGAGGAGTAGAGAGAGGAGGAGAGAGGAGGAGAGGGATAGAGGACTAGTGAGAGGAGGAGAGAGCAGTAGTGAGAGGAGTAGAGAGGAGTAGTGAGAGGAGGAGAGAGGAGGGAGAGGAGTAGTGAGAGGAGGAGAGAGGAGTAGTGAGAGGAGTAGGCAGAGGAGGAGAGAGTCAAGGAAGAAGGAGGACCAAGGGGGAGGAAAGGGAGGAAAGGGAGAGAGGAAGAGAAAAGAGAGGAAGGAGAGGAGTGAGGGAGGGAGGGAGGAGATACGAGAGGAGTAGAGAGACCAGGGAGGAGGGAGAAAGGAGAGAGGAGAGGAAGAGAGGGACCAGGGAGGAGAGAGGAAGGAGAGAGGAGGAGGGTCCAAGGAGAAGAGATGGAGGAGAGAGGAATCTGAGAGGTGGGGGGGGCTGCTTCTATCGACACGCCCAGGGAACAGCGTTAACTGCCTTGCTCTGTCAGCCCAGGGAACAGCGTTAACTGCCTTGCTCTGTCAGCCCAGGGAACAGCGTTAACTGCCTTGCTCTGGGCCCAGGGAACAGCGTTAACTGCCTTGCTCAGGGCCCAGGGAACAGCGTTAACTGCCTTGCTCAGGGCCCAGGGAACAGCGTTAACTGCCTTGCTCAGGGCCCAGGGAACAGCGTTAACTGCCTTGCTCTGTCAGCTCGGGGAACAGCGTTAACTGCCTTGCTCTGTCAGCCCAGGGAACAGCGTTAACTGCCTTGCTCTGTCAGCCCAGGGAACAGCGTTAACTGCCTTGCTCTGTCAGCCCAGGGAACAGCGTTAACTGCCTTGCTCAGGGCCCAGGGAACAGCGTTAACTGCCTTGCTCAGGGCCCAGGGAACAGCGTTAACTGCCTTGCTCAGGGCCCAGGGAACAGCGTTAACTGCCTTGCTCAGGGCCCAGGGAACAGCGTTAACTGCCTTGCTCAGGGCCCAGGGAACAGCGTTAACTGCCTTGCTCAGGGCCCAGGGAACAGCGTTAACTGCCTTGCTCAGGGCCCAGGGAACAGCGTTAACTGCGTTGCTCAGGGCCCAGGGAACAGCGTTAACTGCCTTGCTCAGGGCCCAGGGAACAGCGTTAACTGCCTTGCTCAGGGCCCAGGGAACAGCGTTAACTGCCTTGCTCAGGGCCCAGGGAACAGCGTTAACTGCCTTGCTCAGGGCCCGGGAACAGCGTTAACTGCCTTGCTCAGGGCCCGGGGAACAGCGTTAACTGCCTTGCTCAGGGCCCGGGGAACAGCGTTAACTGCCTTGCTCAGGGCCCGGGGAACAGCGTTAACTGCCTTGCTCAGGGCCCGGGGAACAGCGTTAACTGCCTTGCTCAGGGCCCGGGGAACAGCGTTAACTGCCTTGCTCAGGGCCCAGGGAACAGCGTTAACTGCCTTGCTCAGGGCCCGGGGAACAGCGTTAACTGCCTTGCTCAGGGCCCAGGAACAGCGTTAACTGCCTTGCTCAGGGCCCGGGGAACAGCGTTAACTGCCTTGCTCAGGGCCCTGGGAACAGCGTTAACTGCCTTGCTCAGGGCCCTGGGAACAGCGTTAACTGCCTTGCTCAGGGCCCGGGGAACAGCGTTAACTGCCTTGCTCAGGGCCCGGGGAACAGCGTTAACTGCCTTGCTCAGGGCCCGGGGAACAGCGTTAACTGCCTTGCTCAGGGCCCGGGGAACAGCGTTAACTGCCTTGCTCAGGGCCCAGGGAACAGCGTTAACTGCCTTGCTCAGGGCCCAGGGAACAGCGTTAACTGCCTTGCTCAGGGCCCAGGGAACAGCGTTAACTGCCTTGCTCAGGGCCCAGGGAACAGCGTTAACTGCCTTGCTCAGGGCCCGGGGAACAGCGTTAACTGCCTTGCTCAGGGTCAGAAAGACAGATTTATACCTTGTCAGCTCGGGGAACAGTGTTAACTGCCTTGTAAAGTCTGTTTCGAGGTGTAATCTTACATGTTTAATCTGAGGGTAATCCTGCTAGTGATATACTTGTTGAATTATGCAACAGAATGTGACAACACCAGTAATTAATGAGACCGTCTAGACAGCCAGGTGAGTGTAGGTGGGCCTCGCATGTTTTGGGTCGTTGCAGCCCTCTTCCACCCCTTTATGTTAATCTATTTGCATATATGCAAATACATCCCGTGTATTTATACAAATGTGGCACATTTAATTTTCTTCATGTTAACACAATATTAAAATAAATACCTGATACAATCAGAAAATATATATGTGAGTTCGTTCTAAGAATTGTACGTGTACGCTAATAATCAGGAAGTAAGTCCAGGAAGTGGACATGTAATAAGTAAACGAACATGGAACAAAACAAGAAACACGAGTAGCGAACAGACATGAAACACACACGGAGTCAATACCGCCTGTAATTGGAAAGGTAATCAGGAAGGTGAGTCCAGGTGAGTCTCATGAAGTGCAGGTGTGTGTAACGATGAGTAAACTGGTGACAACGAGCGCCGGAGAGGAAATAGACTTGACAGAGAACCCTGAACTCCATTCGTTATTTGTCCGAACCAGTAAAATGTTTTATGTGATATAATTCTGTCAATATCTGATAGATTTTTTTTTTTTAATTGAAAAATAAAAACGTATTGGACGAAAAGTATTTTTGTCCTTTGTCCAACTGTTGCATTTATTTAAATTGTTTTTAAAAGCTTTTAACAATTCAAATTTGTGCACTAATCCCACACACATAATACTAAATAAATAGTAAATATGTATGTACTAAATAAATAGTAAATATGTATGTACTAAATAAATAGTAAATATGTATGTACTAAATAAATAGTAAATATGTATGTACTAAATAAATAGTAAATATGTATGTACTAAATAAATAGTAAATATGTATGTACTAAATAAATAGTAAATATGTATGTACTAAATAAATAGTAAATATGTATGTACTAAATAAATAGTAAATATGTATGTACTAAATAAATAGTAAATATGTATGTACTAAATAAATAGTAAATATGTATGTACTAAATAAATAGTAAATATGTATGTACTAAATAAATAGTAAATATGTATGTACTAAATAAATAGTAAATATGTATGTACTAAATAAATAGTAAATATGTATGTACTAAATAAATAGTAAATATGTATGTACTAAATAAATAGTAAATATGTATGTACTAAATAAATAGTAAATATGTATGTACTAAATAAATAGTAAATATGTATGTACTAAATAAATAGTAAATATGTGGCTAAATCAATGACCTGGTATATATATGTATGTACTAAATAAATAGTAAATATGTGGATGGTACTAAATAAATAGTATGTATGTACTAAATAAATAACTATGTATGTACTAAATAAATAGTAAATATATGTACTAAATAAATAGTAATCATTCCACACTAATATGACTCTGTATTTGTTGTCAAGCAAGGTGGATGGTGTTGTGTACTTTAACTACTTCTTTCTACTGTATCCCTCCACCAGGGAATCATTCCACACTAATATGACTCTGTATTTGTTGTCAAGGGGGTTGCCGTGGGAAATAGAGGAACTACTTTAGTTCTGACTCTCCACTGTATCCCTCCACCAGAGACTCATTTCCAATCCCATCAACACACAGTAAATATATGAATCCCAAATGGCACCCTATCCACTATATAGTGCACTACTTTTGACCGTGGCCCTATGGGGTAGTGCACTAAATAGGATGCCATTTTGAACGTATATTCTGTGTTGGTTGTTGTCTCCCGCCAAGGGAAAGGATTTTATATTACAGACACATTGGAACAGAATTTACTCACAGCTCTGCTCTCTCAGCTCCCCTCTCTCCTCTCTACTCCTCTGCTCTCTCAGCTCTCCTCTCCTTTATTCTCTCCTCTACTCCTCTGCTCTCTCAGCTCCCCTCTCTCCTCTCCTTTCTTCTCTCCTCTCTACTCCTCTGCTCTCTCAGCTCCCCTCTCTCCTCTCCTTTCTTCTCTCCTCTCTACTCCTCTGCTCTCTCAGCTCTCCTCTCCTTTCTTCTCTCCTCTCTACTCCTCTGCTCTCTCAGCTCTCCTCTCTCCTCTCCTTTCTTCTTTCCTCTCTACTCCTCTGCTCTCTCAGCTCCCCTCTCTCCTCTCCTTTCTTCTCTCCTCTCTACTCATCTGCTCTCTCAGCTCTTAGCTCTCCTCTCCTTTCTTCTCTCCTCTCTTCTCCTCTCAATCAAATTCAATTCAAAGGGCTTTATTGGCATGGGAAAAACCAAAGGAAATGGAAGAGACAAAAGGGAACTAAACAAGGGAAACATTACAAGAAAAGTTTTAAATGTCAAATATATTATTGGCTACGTGTAGTTTTGTAACAAAGTATGAAAGGGAAGATAAATAAACAGATACATTTAGGTTTTATTTCCAATATTGTTCCACTAATATATGAATATGGTCATACATTGGGCAGGAGGTTAGGAAGTGCAGCTCAGTTTCCACCTCATATTGTTGGCAGTGTGCACATAGCCTGTCTACTCTTGAGAGCCAGGTCTGCCTACAGCGGCCTTTCTCAATAGCAAGGCTATGCTCACTGAGTCTGTCAGTGAGTAGGATTTCCTTAATTTTGGGACAGTTACAGTGGTCAGGTATTCTGCCACTGTGTACTCTCTGTTTAGGGCGAAGTAGCATTCCAGCTTGCTCTGTTTTGTTGTTAATTCTTTTCCAATGTGTCAAGTAATTGTATTTGTGTTTGCTCATGATTTGGTTGGCTCTAATTGTGTTGCTGTCCTGGGGCTCTGTGTGTTTGTGAACACTCTCAGAGACTCTGGGTTGAGGTCAGTGATAAAGTAGTCTACAGTACTACTGCCAAGAGATGAGCTGTAGGTGTACCTATGAGTCTCCTCGAAGCCCGACATTGACTATGTACAGACTCATCATGTGACAGAGCTGCAGGAGATGTGACCCATTTTTGTGGGTTGTTTTGTCATAGTTGTGTCTAAGGGGTATATTTGGGAGGGAATGCTGTCACCTCCAGGTAGGTGTTTGTCCCCCTGTGTGCTGAGGGTGTCAGGTTCTGGTCCAGTTCTGACATTTAGGTTTCTACAGACTAGTACATGTCCCTGGGCCTGGACATGGTTGATCTCCCCCTTCAGGATGGAGAAGCTGTCATCGTTAAAGTATGGGGATTATATTGGGGGTAAATGTTGTAGGTAGAACACAGGAGGACATTTTTATCTGTTGCCTGTCTTCTCTTGAGAGCCAGGTCTGTCTACGGTGGCCTTTCTCAATAGCAAGGCTATGCTCACTAAGTCTGTACATAGTCAAAGCTTTCCTTAAGTTTGGGTCAGTCACAGTGGACAGGTATTCTGCCACTGTGTACTCTCTGTGTAGGGCCAAATAGCATTCTAGTTTGCTCTGTTTTTTTAAAAATTCTTTCCAATGTGTCAAGTAATTATCTTTTGGTTTTCTCATGATTTGGTTGGGTCTAATTGTGCTACTGTCCTGGGGCTCTGTGGGGTGTGTTTTGTTTGTGAACAGAGCCCCAGGACCAGCTTGCTTAGGGGACTCTTCTCCAGGTTCATCTCTCTGTAGGTGATGGCTTTGTTGTGGAAGGTTTGGGAATCGCTTCCTTTTAGGTGGTTGTAGAATTTAACGACACTTTTCTGGATTTTGATAATTAGTGGGTATCGGCCAAATTCTGGTCTGCATGCATTATTTGGTGTTTGACGTTGTACACTGAGGATATTTTTGCAGAATTCTGCATGCAGAGACTCAATTTGGGTGTTTGTCCCATTTTGTGAATTATTGGTTGGTGAGCGGACCCCAGACCTTACAACCATAAAGGGCAATGGGTTCGATAACTGATTGAAGTATTTTTAGCCAGATCCTAATTGGTATGTCGAATTCCTTTTGATGGCATAGAAGGCCCTTCTTGCCTTGTCTCATTCACAGCCTTGTGGAAGTTACCTGTGGTGTTGATGCTTAGGCCGAGGTAGGTGTAATTCTCTGTGTGCTCTAGGGCAACGGTGTCTAGATAGAATTTGTATTTGTGGTCCTGGCGACTGGACCTTTTTTGGAACACCATTATTTTTGTCTTACTGAGATTTACTGTCAGGACACAAGTCTGACAGAATCTGTGCAGAAGATCTAGGTGCTGCTGTAGGCCCTCCTTGGTTGGTGACAGAAGCACCAGATCCTCAGCAAACAGTAGGCATTTTACTTCAGATTCTAGTAGGGTGAGGCCGGGTGCTGCAGACTGTTCTAGTGCCCTTGCCAATCCATTAACTCATCAGACCAAAGGACCATGGTTCCAAGGGAAGATGCCAGAGCTGGGGATAATGTTGAATTTTTGAAAAATAGTCAATTGGAATTATTTGTGGTCTGTATATTTGATCATTTTCGTTGAGGATACCATCAACACCACAGGCCTTTTTTGGGTTGGAGGGTTTATATTTTGTCCTGTAGTTCATTCAATGTAATTGGAGAATCCAGTGGGTTCTGGTAGTCTTTAAAAGTTGGTTCTAAGTTTTGTATTTGATCATGTTTATGTTTTAGCTCTTGGTTCTTTGTTACATGGCTGGAAGGTTGGAGAAGTGGTTTACCCATACATCTCCGTTTTGGATCGATAACACATCGTGTTGTTGTTTGTTTAGTGTTTTCCAATTTTCCCAGAAGTGATTTGATTCTATGGATTCTTCAATTACATTGAGCTGATTTCTGACGTGCTGTTCCTTCTTTTTTCGTAGTGTATTTATGTATTGTTTTAGTGATTCACCATAGTAAAGGCGTTCGTTCGCTTAGGTTTTCTAGTTCTCTGTTTTTGGTTGGATAGGTTTCTCAATTTCTTTCTTAGTTATTTACATTCTTCATCAAACCGTTTCTCATTGTTGTGAGTTGTCTTAGGTTTTCTGCCAGAATGTACATATGATGTTAGCGAATAGGTCATATGTACTGTTCAGACTTCCTAAGTTTACACCTTCACTATTGCAGGAAAACATTTAGTCCTGGAAGTTGTCTAGGAGGGATTGGATTTGTTGTTTGCCAGTAGTTTTCTGGTAGGTGTCTACACTACCTTGCATCCATCTACAGTCTTAATATAATGTAGTCATCCATCTACAGTCTTAATAGTATGTAGTCATCCATCTAGTCATAATAGTATGTAGTCATCCATCTAGTCATAATAGTATGTAGTCATCCATCTAGTCATAATAGTATGTAGTCATCCATCTACAGACTTAATAGTATGTAGTCATCCATCTACAGTCTTAATATAATGTAGTCATCCATCTAGTCATAATAGTATGTAGTCATCCATCTAGTCATAATAGTATGTAGTCATCCATCTAGTCATAATAGTATGTAGTCATCCATCTAGTCATAATAGTATGTAGTCATCCATCTAGTCATAATAGTATGTAGTCATCCATCTAGTCATAATAGTATGTAGTCATCCATCTACAGTCTTAATAGTATGTAGTCATCCATCTACAGTCTTAATATAATGTAGTCATCCATCTAGTCATAATAGTATGTAGTCATCCATCTACAGACTTAATAGTATGTAGTCATCCATCTACAGTCTTAATAGTATGTAGTCATCCATCTACAGTCTTAATAGTATGTAGTCATCCATCTAGTCATAATAGTATGTAGTCATCCATCTAGTCATAATAGTATGTAGTCATCCATCTACAGACATAATAGTATGTAGTCATCCATCTACAGTCATAATAGTATGTAGTCATCCATCTAGTCATAATAGTATGTAGTCATCCATCTAGTCATAATAGTAGTTAGTCATCCATCTACAGTCATAATAGTATGTAGTCATCCATCTAGTCTTAATAGTATGTAGTCATCCATCTAGTCATAATAGTATGTAGTCATCCATCTAGTCTTAATAGTATGTAGTCATCCATCTAGTCATAATAGTATGTCTTTATACCCTTTGTTTACCCCTCTATATAACCCTCTATACACCCCTCTATATAACCCTCTGTATACCCCTCTATATACCCTCTATATACCCCTCTTTTTACCACTCTATATACCCCTCTATATACCCCTGTGTTTACCCCTCTATATACCCCTGTGTTTACCCCTCTATATACCCCTGTGTTTACCCCTCTGTATACCCCTCTATATACCCACTATATACCCTACTTTATACCCCTCTATATACCCCTGTGTTTACCCCTCTATATACCCCTCTATACACCCCTCTATATACCCCTGTGTTTACCCCTCTGTATACCCCTCTATATACCCCTCTATACACCCCTCTATATACCCCTGTGTTTACCCCTCTATACACCCCTCTAAATCAAATCAAATCAAATTGTATTTGTCACATACACATGGTTATCAGATGTTAATGCGAGTGTAGCGAAATGCTTGTGCTTCTAGTTTCGACAATGCAGTGATAACCAACAAGTAATCTAACTAACAATTCCAAAACTACTGTCTTATACACAGTGTAAGGGGATAAGGAATATGTACATAAGGATATATAAATGAGTGATGGTACAGAGCAGCATACAGTAGATGGTATCGAGTACAGTATATACATATGAGATGAGTGTGTAGACAAAGTAAACAAAGTGGCATAGTTAAAGTGGCTAGTGATACATGTATTACATAAGGATGCAGTCGATGATGTAGAGTACAGTATATACATATGCATATGAGATGAATAATGTAGGGTAAGTAACATTATATTAGGTAGCATTGTTTAAAGTGGCTAGTGATATATTTACATCATTTCCCATCAATTCCCATTATTAAAGTGGCTGGAGTTGGGTCAGTGTCAATGACAGTGTGTTGGCATCAGCCACTCAATGTTAGTGGTGGCTGTTTAACAGTCTGATGGCCTTGAGATAGAAGCTGTTTTTCAGTCTCTCGGTCCCAGCTTTGATGCACCTGTACTGACCTCGCCTTCTGGATGATAGCGGGGTGAACAGGCAGTGGTTCAGGTGGTTGATGTCCTTGATGATCTTTATGGCCTTCCTGTAACATCGGGTGGTGTAGGTGTCCTGGAGGGCAGGTAGTTTGCCCCCGGTGATGCGTTGTGCAGTCCTCACTACCCTCTGGAGAGCCTTACGGTTGAGGGCGGAGCAATTGCCGTACCAGGCGGTGATACAGCCCGCCAGGATGCTCTCGATTGTGCATCTGTAGATGTTTGTGAGTGCTTTTGGTGACAAGCCGAATTTCTTCAGCCTCCTGAGGTTGAAGAGGCGCTGCTGCGCCTTCTTCACGACGCTGTCGGTGTGAGTGGACCAATTCAGTTTGTCTGTGATGTGTATGCCGAGGAACTTAAAACTAGCTACCCTCTCCACTACTGTTCCATCGATGTGGATAGGGAGGTGTTCCCTCTGCTGTTTCCTGAAGTCCACAATCATCTCCTTAGTTTTGTTGACGTTGAGTGTGAGGTTATTTTCCTGACACCACACTCCGAGGGCCCTCACCTCCTCCCTGTAGGCCGTCTCGTCGTTGTTGGTAATCAAGCCTACCACTGTTGTGTCGTCCGCAAACTTGATGATTGAGTTGGAGGCGTGCGTGGCCACGCAGTCGTGGGTGAACAGGGAGTACAGGAGAGGGCTCAGAACGCACCCTTGTGGGGCCCCGTGTTGAGGATCAGCGGGGAGGAGATGTTGTTGCCTACCCTCACCACCTGGGGGCGGCCCGTCAGGAAGTCCAGTACCCAGTTGCACAGGGCGGGTTCGAGACCCAGGGTCTCGAGCTTGATGACGAGCTTGGAGGGTACTATGGTGTTGAATGCCGAGCTGTAGTCGATGAACAGCATTCTCACATAGGTATTCCTCTTGTCCAGGTGGGTTAGGGCAGTGTGCAATGTGGTTGAGATTGCATAGTCTGTGGACCTATTTGGGCGGTAAGCAAATTGGAGTGGGTCTAGGGTGTCAGGTAGGGTGGAGGTGATATGGTCCTTGACTAGTCTCTCAAAGCACTTCATGATGACGGAAGTGAGTGCTACGGGGCGGTAGTCGTTTAGCTCAGTTACCTTAGCTTTCTTGGGAACAGGAACAATGGTGGCCCTCTTGAAGCATGTGGGAACAGTAGACTGGTATAGGGATTGATTGAATATGTCCGTAAACACACCGGCTAGCTGGTCTGCGCATGCTCTGAGGGCGCGGCTGGGGATGCCGTCTGGGCCTGCAGCCTTGCGAGCGTTAACACGTTTAAATGTCTTACTCACCTCGGCTGCAGTGAAGGAGAGACCGCATGTTTTCGTTGCAGGCCGTGTCAGTGGCACTGTATTGTCCTCAAAGCGGGCAAAAAAGTTATTTAGTCTGCCTGGGAGCAAGACATCCTGGTCCGTGACTGGGCTGGGTTTCTTCTTGTAGTCTGTGATTGACTGTAGACCCTGCCACATGCCTCTTGTGTCTGAGCCATTGAATTGAGATTCCACTTTGTCTCTGTACTGACGCTTAGCTTGTTTAATAGCCTTGCGGAGGGAATAGCTGCATTGTTTATATTCGGACATGTTACCAGACACCTTGCCCTGATTAAAAGCAGTGGTTCGCGCTTTCAGTTTCACGCGAATGCTGCCATCAATCCACGGTTTCTGGTTTGGGAATGTTTTTATCGTTGCTATGGGAACGACATCTTCGACGCATGTTCTAATGAACTCGCACACCGAATCAGCGTATTCGTCAATATTTCCATCTGACGCAATACGAAACATGTCCCAGTCCACGTGATGGAAGCAGTCTTGGAGTGTAGAGTCAGCTTGGTCTGACCAGCGTTGGACAGACCTCAGCGTGGGAGCCTCTTGTTTTAGCTTCTGCCTGTAGGCAGGGATCAGCAAAATGGAGTCGTGGTCAGCTTTCCCGAAAGGGGGGCGGGGCAGGGCCTTATATGCGTCGCGGAAGTTAGAGTAACAATGATCCAAGGTTTTACCACCCCTGGTTGCGCAATCGATATGCTGATAAAATTTAGGGAGTCTTGTTTTCAGATTAGCTTTGTTAAAATCCCCAGCTACAATGAATGCAGCCTCCGGATAAATGGTTTCCAGTTTGCAAAGAGTTAAATAAAGTTTGTTCAGAGCAATCGATGTGTCTGCTTGGGGGGGGGATATATACGGCTGTGATTATATTCGAAGAGAATTCTCTTGGAAGATAATGCGGTCTACATTTGATTGTAAGGAATTCTAAATCAGGTGAACAGAAGGATTTGAGTTCCTGTATGTTTCCTTCATCACACCATGTCCCGTTAGTCATGAGGCATACGCCCCCGCCACTCTTCTTACCAGAGAGATGTTTGTTTCTGTCGGCGCGATGCGTGGAGAAACCCGTTGGCTGCACCGCCCTGGATAGCGTCTTCCCAGTAAGCCATGTTTCCGTGAAGCAGAGAACGTTGCAGTCTCTGATGTCCCTCTGGAATGCCACCCTTGCTCGGATTTCGTCAACCTTGTTGTCGAGAGACTGGACATTGGCAAGAAGAATGCTGGGAAGTGGTGCGCGATGTGCCCTTTTTCGGAGTCTGACCAGAACACCGCCTCGTTTCCCTCTTTTTCGGAGTCGTTTTCTTGGGTCGCTGTATGCGATCCATTCCGTTGTCCTGTTTGTAAGGCAGAACACAGGATCTGCGTCGCGGAAAACATTTTCTTGGTCGTACTGATGGTGAGTTGACGCTGATCTTATATTCAGTAGTTCTTCTCGACTGTATGTAATGAAACCTAAGATGACCTGGGGTACTAATGTAAGAAATAACACGTAAAAAACAAAAGTTTCCTAGGAACGCGAAGCGAGGAGGCCATCTATATATACTCCTCTATATACCCCTCTATATACCCCTCCATACACCCCTCTATATACCCCTGTGTTTACCCCTCTATATACCCTCTATATACCCCTGTGTTTACCCCTTGATATACCCCTCTATATACCCCTGTGTTTACCCCTCTATATACCCTCTATATACCCCTGTGTTTACCCCTTGATATACCCCTCTATATACCTTCTATATACCCCTCTGTATACCCCTCTATATACCCCTCTATATACCCTCTATATACCCCTCTGTATACCCCTCTGCATACCCCTCTATATACCCCTCTATATACCCCTATGTATACCCTATATATACCCCTCTATATACCCCTCTATATACCCCTCTATATACCCCTGTGTTTACCCCTCTGTATACCCCTCTGTATACCCCTCTGCATACCCCTATATATACCCCTCTATATACCCCTCTGTATACCCCTCTATATACCCCTATGTATACCCCTATATATACCCCTCTATATACCCCTGTGTTTACCCCTCTATATACCCCTCTATATACCCCTGTGTTTACCCCTTGATATACCCCTCTATATACCCTCTGCATACCCTCTATATACCCCTCTGTATACCCCTCTGTATACCCTCTTTATACCCCTCTATATACCCCTCTATATGCCCCTGTGTTTACCCCTCTATATACCCCTGTGTTTACCCCTCTATATACCCTCTATATACCCCTCTGTATACCCCACTTTATACCCCTCTATATACCCCTGTGTTTACCCCTCTATATACCCCTCTATATACCCCACTTTATACTCCTCTATATACCCCTGTGTTTACCCCTCTATATACCCCTCTATATACCCTTGTGTTTACCCCTCTATATACCCTCTATATACCCCTCTATATACCCTCTATTTACCCCTGTGTTTACCCCTCTATATACCCCTCTATATACCCCTCTATATACCCCTCTGTATACCCCTCTGTATACCCCTATATATACCCCTCTATATACCCCACTTTATACCCCTCTATATACCCCTGTGTTTACCCCTCTATATACCCCTCTATATACCACTGTGTTTACCCCTCTATATACCCCTCTATATACCCTCTATATACCCCTCTATATACCCCTCTATATACCCCTATGTATACCCCTATATATACCCCTCTATATACGCATGTGTTTACCCCTCTATATACCCCTCTATATACCCCTGTGTTTACCCCTCTGTATACCCCTCTATATACCCACTATATACCCCACTTTATACCCCTCTATATACCCCTGTGTTTACCCCTCTATATACCCCTCTGTATGCCCCTCTATATACCCCTATGTATACCCCTATATATACCCCTCTATATACCCCTGTGTTTACCCCTCTATATACCCCTGTGTTTACCCCTTGATATACCCCTCTATATACCCCTCTATATACCCTCTGCATACCCCTCTGTATACCCCTCTGTATACCCTCTTTATACCCCTCTATATACCCCTCTATATGCCCCTGTGTTTACCCCTCTATATACCCCTGTGTTTACCCCTCTATATACCCTCTATATACTGCTCTATATACCCCTCGGTATACCCCTCTATATACCCCTGTGTTTACCCCTCTATATACCCCACTTTATACTCCTCTATATACCCCTGTGTTTACCCCTCTATATACCCCTCTATATACCCTTGTGTTTACCCCTCTATATACCCCTCTATTTACCCCTGTGTTTACCCCTCTATATACCCCTCTGTATACCCCTCTATATACCCCTATATATACCCCTCTATATACCCCACTTTATACCCCTCTATATACCCCTGTGTTTACCCCTCTATATACCCCTCTATATACCACTGTGTTTACCCCTCTATATACCCCTCTATATACCCCTCTGTATACCCCTATATATACCCCTCTATATACCCCTGTGTATACCCCTATATATACCCCTGTGTATACCCCTATATATACCCCTCTATATACCCCTATGTATACCCCTATATATACCCCTCTATATACCCATGTGTTTACCCCTCTATATACCCCTAAGTTTACCCCTCTATATACCCCTGAGTTTACCCCTCTATATACCCCTTTACATACCCCTGTGTTTACCCCTCTATATACCCCTCTATATACCCCTGTGTTTACCCCTTGATATACCCCTCTATATACCCCTCTATATACCTTCTATATACCCCTCTGTATACCCCTCTGTATACCCCTATATACCCCTATATATATACCCCTATATATACCCCACTATATACCCATGTGTTTACCCCTCTATATACCCCTTTATATACCCCTGTGTTTACCCCTCTATATACCCCTATATATACCCCACTATATACCCATGTGTTTACCCCTCTATATACCCCTTTATATACCCCTGTGTTTACCCCTCTATATACCCCTCAAACAGGTCACTGACCATCTCGAATCCCACCGTACCTTCTCCGCTGTGCAATCTGGTTTCCGAGCCGGTCACGGGTGCACCTCAGCCACACTCAAGGTACTAAACGATATCATAACCGCCATCGATAAAAGACAGTACTGTGCAGCCATCTTCATCGACCTCGCCAAGGCTTTCGACTCTGTCAATCACCATATTCTTATCGGCAGACTCAATAGCCTCGGTTTTTCGGATGACTGCCTTGCCTGGTTCACCAATTACTTTGCAGACAGAGTTCAGTGTGTCAAATCGGAGGGCATGCTGTCCGGTCCTCTGGCAGTCTCTATGGGGGTGCCACAGGGTTCAATTCTCAGGCCGACTCTTTTCTCTGTATATATCAATGATGTTGCTCTTGCTGCGGGCGATTCCCTGATCCACCTCTACGCAGACGACACCATTCTATATACTTTTGGCCCGTCATTGGACACTGTGCTATCTAACCTCCAAACGAGCTTCAATGCCATACAGCACTCCTTCTGTGGCCTCCAACTGCTCTTAAACGCGAGTAAAACCAAATGCATGCTTTTCAACCGATCGCTGCCTGCACCCGCATGCCCGACTAGCATCACCACCCTGGATGGTTCCGACCTTGAATATGTGGACATCTATAAGTACCTAGGTGTCTGGCTAGACTGCAAACTCTCCTTCCAGACTCACATCAAACATCTCCAATCGAAAATCAAATCAAGAGTCGGCTTTCTATTCCACAACAAAGCCTCCTTCACTCACGCCGCCAAGCTTACCCTAGTAAAACTGACTATCCTACCGATCCTCGACTTCGGCGATGTCATCTACAAAATGGCTTCCAACACTCTACTCAGCAAACTGGATGCAGTCTATCACAGTGCCATCCGTTTTGTCACTAAAGCACCTTATACCACCCACCACTGCGACTTGTATGCTCTAGTTGGCTGGCCCTCACTACATATTCGTCGCCAGACCCACTGGCTCCAGGTCATCTACAAGTCCATGCTAGGTAAAGCTCCGCCTTATCTCAGTTCACTGGTCACGATGGCAACACCCATCCGTAGCACGCGCTCCAGCAGGTGTATCTCACTGATCATCCCTAAAGCCAACACCTCATTTGGCCGCCTTTCGTTCCAGTACTCTGCTGCCTGTGACTGGAACGAACTGCAAAAATCGCTGAAGTTGGAGACTTTTATCTCCCTCACCAACTTCAAACATCAGCTATCCGAGCAGCTAACCGATCGCTGCAGCTGTACATAGTCTATTGGTAAATAGCCCACCCATTTTCACCTACCTCATTCCCATACTGTTTTTATACTGTTTTTTATTTATTTACTTTTCTGCTCTTTTGCACACCAATATCTCTACCTGTACATGACCATCTGATCATTTATCACTCCAGTGTTAATCTGCAAAATTGTATTATTCGCCTACCTCCTCATGCCTTCTGCACACATTGTATATAGACTGCCCATTTTTTTCTACTGTGTTATTGACTTGTTAATTGTTTACTCCATGTGTAACTCTGTGTTGTCTGTTCACACTGCTATGCTTTATCTTGGCCAGGTCGCAGTTGCAAATGAGAACTTGTTCTCAACTAGCCTACCTGGTTAAATAAAGGTGAAATAAAAAAATAAAAAATACCCCCTGTGTTTACCCCTTGATATACCCCTCTGTATACCCCTCTATATACCCCTCTATATACACTCCATATACCTTCTATATACCCCTCTGTATACCCCTCTATATACCCATCTTTATACCCATCTTTATACCCCTCTATATACCCCTGTATATACCCTCTATATACCCCTGTGTTTACCCCTCTATATACCACTCTATATACCCCTGTGTTTACCCCTCTATATACCCCTATGTTTACCCCTCTATTTACCCTCTATATAGCCCTGTGTTTACCCCTCTATATAACCCTGTGTTTACCCTCTATATACCCCTGTGTTTACCCCTCTGTATACCCCTCTATATACCCCTGTGTTTACCCCTCTATATACCCCTCTGTATACCCCTCTATATACCCCTGTGTTTACCCCTCTGTATACCCCTCTATATACCCCTGTGTTTACCCCTCTATATACCCCTCTATATACCCCTCTATATACACTCCATATACCTTCTATATACCCCTATGTATACCCCTCTATATACCCATCTTTATACCCATCTTTATACCCCTCTATATACCCCTGTATATACCCTCTATATACCCCTGTGTTTACCCCTCTATATACCCCTCTATATACCCCTGTGTTTACCCCTCTATATACCCCTGTGTTTACCCCTCTATTTACCCTCTATATAGCCCTGTGTTTACCCCTCTATATAACCCTGTGTTTACCCTCTATATACCCCTCTGTATACCCCTCTATATACCCCTCTATATACCCCTGTGTTTACCCCTCTATATACCCCTCTATATACCCCTGTGTTTACCCCTCTGTTACCCCTCTATATACCCCTGTGTTTACCCCTCTATATACCCCTCTATATACCCCTGTGTTTACCCCTCTATATACCCCTGTGTTTACCCTCTATATACCCCTGTGTTTACCCCTCTGTATACCCCTCTATATACCCCTGTGTTTACCCCTCTATATACCACTCTATATACCCCTGTGTTTACCCCTCTATATACCCCTCTATATACCCCTCTATATACCCCTGTGTTTACCCCTCTATATACCCCTCTATATACCCCTGTGTTTACCCCTCTATATACCCCTGTGTTTACCCCTCTATATACCCCTGTGTTTACCCCTCTATATACCCCTGTGATTACCCCTCTATATACCCCTGTATTTACCCCTCTATATACCCCTCTATATACCCACTATATACCCTACTTTATACCCCTCTATATACCCCTGTGTTTACCCCTCTATATACCCACTATATACCCTACTTTATACCCCTCTATATACCCCTGTGTTTACCCCTCTATATACCCCTCTATATACCCCTGTGTTTACCCCTCTATTTACCCCTCTATACAGACGTGCTCAAACCCATACAGCTCGTGGAAATAATGCTTCCTTCCTCCTGAAAGGTGAATTCACATCTGTTTTATCGTGTTTCATACCTTTGGTTGTGTCGTAGAATTAAGCAAGGAAGCTGTGAAAAGAGATTAATTATTGTTTTAATTATTTCTTATTCTATAACGATATTCTAAAAATGGTCTGAACACATGTTGGTACCCCTTAGAAAATATTATAAATCATTTGATTAGAGTAATATTTCAAACGAATTTGTTTCTTTAATTAGTATCACACGTCTCCAATCTTGTAATCAGTCATTCAGCCCATTTAAATGGGGGAAAAGTAGTCACTGTGCTGTTTGGTATCATTGTGGTCACCACACTGACCATGGACCAGAGTAAAGTAGTCACTGTGCTGTTTGGTATCATTGTGGTCACCACACTGACCATGGACCAGAGTAAAGTAGTCACTGTGCTGTTTGGTATCATTGTGGTCAACACACTGACCATGGACCAGAGTAAAGTAGTCACTGTGCTGTTTGGTATCATTGTGGTCACCACACTGACCATGGACCAGAGTAAAGTAGTCACTGGGCTGTTTGGTATCATTGTGGTCACCACACTGACCATGGACCAGAGTAAAGTAGTCACTGTGCTGTTTGGTATCATTGTGGTCACCACACTGACCATGGACCAGAGTAAAGTAGTCACTGTGCTGTTTGGTATCATTGTGGTCACCACACTGACCATGGACCAGAGTAAAGTAGTCACTGTGCTGTTTGGTATCATTGTGGTCACCACACTGACCATGGACCAGAGTAAAGTAGTCACTGTGCTGTTTGGTATCATTGTGTTGCACCACACTGACCATGGACCAGAGTAAAGTAGTCACTGTGCTGTTTGGTATCATTGTGGTCACCACACTGACCATGGACCAGAGTAAAGTAGTCACTGTGCTGTTTGGTATCATTGTGGTCACCACACTGACCATGGACCAGAGTAAAGTAGTCACTGTGCTGTTTGGTATCATTGTGGTCACCACACTGACCATGGACCAGAGTAAAGTAGTCACTGTGCTGTTTGGTATCATTGTGGTCACCACACTGACCATGGACCAGAGTAAAGTAGTCACTGGGCTGTTTGGTATCATTGTGTTGCACCACACTGACCATGGACCAGAGTAAAGTAGTCACTGGGCTGTTTGGTATCATTGTGTTGTACCACACTGACCATGGACCAGAGTAAAGTAGTCACTGTGCTGTTTGGTATCATTGTGGTCACCACACTGACCATGGACCAGAGTAAAGTAGTCACTGTGCTGTTTGGTATCATTGTGGTCACCACACTGACCATGGACCAGAGTAAAGTAGTCACTGTGCTGTTTGGTATCATTGTGGTCACCACACTGACCATGGACCAGAGTAAAGTAGTCACTGTGCTGTTTGGTATCATTGTGGTCACCACACTGACCATGGACCAGAGTAAAGTAGTCACTGTGCTGTTTGGTATCATTGTGGTAACCACACTGACCATGGACCAGAGTAAAGTAGTCACTGTGCTGTTTGGTATCATTGTGGTCACCACACTGACCATGGACCAGAGTAAAGTAGTCACTGTGCTGTTTGGTATCATTGTGTTGTACCACACTGACCATGGACCAGAGTAAAGTAGTCACTGGGCTGTTTGGTATCATTGTGTTGTACCACACTGACCATGGACCAGAGTAAAGTAGTCACTGTGCTGTTTGGTATCATTGTGTTGCACCACACTGACCATGGACCAGAGTAAAGTAGTCACTGTGCTGTTTGGTATCATTGTGGTCACCACACTGACCATGGACCAGAGTAAAGTAGTCACTGTGCTGTTTGGTATCATTGTGGTCACCACACTGACCATGGACCAGAGTAAAGTAGTCATTGGGCTGTTTGGTATCATTGTGGTCACCACACTGACCATGGACCAGAGTAAAGTAGTCACTGTGCTGTTTGGTATCATTGTGGTCACCACACTGACCATGGACCAGAGTAAAGTAGTCATTGGGCTGTTTGGTATCATTGTGTTGTACCACACTGACCATGGACCAGAGTAAAGTAGTCACTGTGCTGTTTGGTATCATTGTGGTCACCACACTGACCATGGACCAGAGTAAAGTAGTCACTGTGCTGTTTGGTATCATTGTGGTCAACACACTGACCATGGACCAGAGTAAAGTAGTCACTGTGCTGTTTGGTATCATTGTGGTCACAACACTGACCATGGACCAGAGTAAAGTAGTCACTGTGCTGTTTGGTATCATTGTGGTCACCACACTGACCATGGACCAGAGTGAAGTAGTCACTGGGCTGTTTGGTATCATTGTGGTCACAACACTGACCATGGACCAGAGTAAAGTAGTCACTGTGCTGTTTGGTATCATTGTGGTCACAACACTGACCATGGACCAGAGTAAAGTAGTCACTGTGCTGTTTGGTATCATTGTGGTCACAACACTGACCATGGACCAGAGTAAAGTAGTCACTGTGCTGTTTGGTATCATTGTGGTCACCACACTGACCATGGACCAGAGTAAAGTAGTCACTGTGCTGTTTGGTATCATTGTGGTCACAACACTGACCATGGACCAGAGTAAAGTAGTCACTGTGCTGTTTGGTATCATTGTGGTCACCACACTGACCATGGACCAGAGTAAAGTAGTCACTGGGCTGTTTGGTATCATTGTGGTCACCACACTGAACATGGACCAGAGTAAAGTAGTCACTGTGCTGTTTGGTATTATTGTGGTCACCACACTGACCATGGGCCAGAGTAAAGTAGTCACTGTGCTGTTTGGTATCATTGTGTTGTACCACACTGACCATGGACCAGAGTAAAGTAGTCACTGTGCTGTTTGGTATCATTGTGGTCACCACACTGACCATGGACCAGAGTAAAGTAGTCACTGGGCTGTTTGGTATCATTGTGGTCACCACACTGACCATGGACCAGAGTAAAGTAGTCACTGTGCTGTTTGGTATCATTGTGTTGCACCACACTGACCATGGACCAGAGTAAAGTAGTCACTGTGCTGTTTGGTATCATTGTGTTGTACCACACTGACCATGGACCAGAGTAAAGTAGTCACTGTGCTGTTTGGTATCATTGTGGTCACAACACTGACCATGGACCAGAGTAAAGTAGTCACTGTGCTGTTTGGTATCATTGTGTTGCACCACACTGACCATGGACCAGAGTAAAGTAGTCACTGTGCTGTTTGGTATCATTGTGTTGCACCACACTGACCATGGACCAGAGTAAAGTAGTCACTGTGCTGTTTGGTATCAACAGGATAATGACCCAAAGCACACAGCTAAACGCACCCAAGAATGGAGAACAACAAAACATTGGACTATTCTGTAGTGGACTTCTGATTCCTGATCTGAATCCTATCGAACATCTATGGAAAGAGCTGAAACTTACATTCTGGAGAAGGCACCCATCAAACCTGAGACAGCTGGAGCAGTTTGCTCAGGAAGAGTGGGCTGAACTACCTGCTAACAGGAGCAGAAGGCTCACTACAGAAAATGTTTGATTGCTGTGATTGCCTCTGAAGGTTGAGCAACAAAATATTATGATAAGGTTTCCATCATTTTTGTCCATGTCATTTTCATTGTGTTTTATTATTTACAGTATTATGTTGAATGAAAAATGCAAAGCAAAGTCTGATTTCTATTAAATATGGAGTAAACAATGGTGGATGCCAATTACTTTGGTCAGTTATTTCAGAGAAAATTGTGGAGGGGTACCAACAAATTTGAGAGAGAGAGACTATTTGCACATAATATGTCATTTGAAATGTCTTTATTATTTTGGGACTTTTCAGAGTGTAATTCATTTTTATAGTTTATTATCTACTTCACTTGCTTTTGAAATGTTAACACATGTTTCCCAGGACAATAAAGACCAATTGAAATTGATAGAGTGAGTGTGGGGGTGCTATATAATATAGCCTCAGTGGATGCATGGAGGGATGGTTGATGCTTTCTTGTTTCGAAGCTTGTTATCCTCTCAGGGCCCAGGTGACTGATCATAAACCATGTCTCCCCCTCCTCATCCCCTCCTCCCTCTCCTCATCCTCCCTTCCTCTTCTCCCCTCAGTTTTAAAGCACGTTTGTTTCAATTTTACACATTTTGCCATGGGGTGGAGACAAGATTGTGCAATTTAAAACAAATGTTATGCAACTGTACTCATTTTGCCATGGGGTGGAGACAAGATTGTGCAATTTAAAACAAATGTTATGCAACTGTACTCATTTTGCCATGGGGTGGAGACAAGATTGTGCAATTTAAAACAAATGTTATGCAACTGTACTCATTTTGCCATGGGGTGGAGACAAGATTGTGCAATTTAAAACAAATGTTATGCAACTGTACTCATTTTGCCATGGGGTGGAGACAAGATTGTGCAATTTAAAACAAATGTTATGCAACTGTACTCATTTTGCCATGGGGTGGAGACAAGATTGTGCAATTTAAAACAAATGTTATGCAACTGTACTCATTTTGCCATGGGGTGGAGACAAGATTGTGCAATTTAAAACAAATGTTATGCAACTGTACTCATTTTGCCATGGGGTGGAGACAAGATTGTGCAATTTAAAACAAATGTTATGCAACTGTACTCATTTTGCCATGGGGTGGAGACAAGATTGTGCAATTTAAAACAAATGTTATGCAACTGTACTCATTTTGCCATGGGGTGGAGACAAGATTGTGCAATTTAAAACAAATGTTATGCAACTGTACTCATTTTGCCATGGGGTGGAGACAAGATTGTGCAATTTAAAACAAATGTTATGCAACTGTACTCATTTTGCCATGGGGTGGAGACAAGATTGTGCAATTTAAAACAAATGTTATGCAACTGTACTCATTTTGCCATGGGGTGGAGACAAGATTGTGCAATTTAAAACAAATGTTATGCAACTGTACTCATTTTGCCATGGGGTGGAGACAAGATTGTGCAATTTAAAACAAATGTTATGCAACTGTACTCATTTTGCCATGGGGTGGAGACAAGATTGTGCAATTTAAAACAAATGTTATGCAACTGTACTCATTTTGCCATGGGGTGGAGACAAGATTGTGCAATTTAAAACAAATGTTATGCAACTGTACTCATTTTGCCATGGGGTGGAGACAAGATTGTGCAATTTAAAACAAATGTTATGCAACTGTACTCATTTTGCCATGGGGTGGAGACAAGATTGTGCAATTTAAAACAAATGTTATGCAACTGTACTCATTTTGCCATGGGGTGGAGACAAGATTGTGCAATTTAAAACAAATGTTATGCAACTGTACTCATTTTGCCATGGGGTGGAGACAAGATTGTGCAATTTAAAACAAATGTTATGCAACTGTACTCATTTTGCCATGGGGTGGAGACAAGATTGTGCAATTTAAAACAAATGTTATGCAACTGTACTCATTTTGCCATGGGGTGGAGACAAGATTGTGCAATTTAAAACAAATGTTATGCAACTGTACTCATTTTGCCATGGGGTGGAGACAAGATTGTGCAATTTAAAACAAATGTTATGCAACTGTACTCATTTTGCCATGGGGTGGAGACAAGATTGTGCAATTTAAAACAAATGTTATGCAACTGTACTCATTTTGCCATGGGGTGGAGACAAGATTGTGCAATTTAAAACAAATGTTATGCAACTGTACTCATTTTGCCATGGGGTGGAGACAAGATTGTGCAATTTAAAACAAATGTTATGCAACTGTACTCATTTTGCCATGGGGTGGAGACAAGATTGTGCATTTTAAAACAAATGTTATACAACTGTACTCATTTTGCCGAAAATGGGCTGCTTTTACAGATCATTTCTGGAAATTTGACACATTTTTCCAAAGGGTGGAGAGACATTTTTTTCAGTTTTTAATATGATATATGACTGAGACTAACTGACAGAATCAATGGGAGATCGCCAGCCGGTAATTCGACCATGATGAATAAGTTTAGATAGCTGGCCGCTAAACTAAGTTACCAATCTAGTTACCAATGTTAGTTGACGTGGGCTAATTGACTGACTGTCAGTGGCTGACAGAACAAGAGAAAAACTGCAGCTCCTTGTGTGTTCTACTGTTCTAACTCACAACGGTCAGATTGATCCTTTATGTGTTCTACTGTTCTAACTCACAACGGTCAGATTGATCCTTTATGTGTTCTACTGTTCTAACTCACAACGGTCAGATTGATCCTTTATGTGTTCTACTGTTCTAACTCACAACGGTCAGATTGATCCTTTATGTGTTCTACTGTTCTAACTCACAACGGTCAGATTGATCCTTTATGTGTTCTACTGTTCTAACTCACAACGGTCAGATTGATCCTTTGTGTTCTACTGTTCTAACTCACAACGGTCAGATTGATCCTTTATGTGTTCTACTGTTCTAACTCACAACGGTCAGATTGATCCTTTATGTGTTCTACTGTTCTAACTCACAACGGTCAGATTGATCCTTTATGTGTTCTACTGTTCTAACTCACAACGGTCAGATTGATCCTTTATGTGTTCTACTGTTCTAACTCACAACGGTCAGATTGATCCTTTATGTGTTCTACTGTTCTAACTCACAACGGTCAGATTGATCCTTTGTGTTCTACTGTTCTAACTCACAACGGTCAGATTGATCCTTTATGTGTTCTACTGTTCTAACTCACAACGGTCAGACTGATCCTTTATGTGTTCTACTGTTCTAACTCACAACGGTCAGACTGATCCTTTATGTGTTCTACTGTTCCAACTCACAACGGTCAGATTGATCCTTTATGTGTTCTACTGTTCTAACTCACAACGGTCAGATTGATCCTTTATGTGTTCTACTGTTCTAACTCACAACGGTCAGACTGATCCTTTATGTGTTCTACTGTTCTAACTCACAACGGTCAGATTGATCCTTTATGTGTTCTACTGTTCTCACTCACAACGGTCAGATTGATCCTTTGTGTTCTACTGTTCTAACTCACAACGGTCAGATTGATCCTTTATGTGTTCTACTGTTCTAACTCACAACGGTCATATTGATCCTTTATGTGTTCTACTGTTCTAACTCACAACGGTCAGATTGATCCTTTGTGTTCTACTGTTCTAACTCACAACGGTCAGATTGATCCTTTATGTGTTCTACTGTTCTAACTCACAACGGTCAGATTGATCCTTTGTGTTCTACTGTTCTAACTCACAACGGTCAGATTGATCCTTTATGTGTTCTACTGTTCTAACTCACAACGGTCAGATTGATCCTTTATGTGTTCTACTGTTCTAACTCACAACGGTCAGATTGATCCTTTATGTGTTCTACTGTTCTAACTCACAACGGTCAGATTGATCCTTTATGTGTTCTACTGTTCTAACTCACAACGGTCAGATTGATCCTTTATGTGTTCTACTGTTCTAACTCACAACGGTCAGATTGATCCTTTATGTGTTCTACTGTTCTAACTCACAACGGTCAGATTGATCCTTTATGTGTTCTACTGTTCTAACTCACAACGGTCAGATTGATCCTTTATGTGTTCTACTGTTCTAACTCACAACGGTCAGATTGATCCTTTATGTGTTCTACTGTTCTAACTCACAACGGTCAGATTGATCCTTTATGTGTTCTACTGTTCTAACTCACAACGGTCAGATTGATCCTTTGTGTTCTACTGTTCTAACTCACAGCGGTCAGATTGATCCTTTATGTGTTCTACTGTTCTAACTCACAACGGTCAGATTGATCCTTTATGTGTTCTACTGTTCTAACTCACAACGGTCAGATTGATCCTTTATGTGTTCTACTGTTCTAACTCACAACGGTCAGACTGATCCTTTATGTGTTCTACTGTTCTAACTCACAACGGTCAGACTGATCCTTTATGTGTTCTACTGTTCTAACTCACAACGGTCAGATTGATCCTTTATGTGTTCTACTGTTCTAACTCACAACGGTCAGATTGATCTGAGGACATTCCATCCATCCTTTATGTCATCATCATCATCATCGTGACCTGAGCGCTCATACTGGACCTTGGTTAGGAACCGTGTTCTGCTGTCATAGTGGAACTTGTTTAGGAACCGTGTTCTGCTGTCATAGTGGACCTTGGTTAGGAACCGTGTTCTGCTGTCATAGTGGAACTTGGTTAGGAACCGTGTTCTGCTGTCATAGTGGAACTTGGTTAGGAACCGTGTTCTGCTGTCATAGTGGAACTTGGTTAGGAACCGTGTTCTGCTGTCATAGTGGAACTTGGTTAGGAACCGTGTTCTGCTGTCATAGTGGAACTTGGTTAGGAACCGTGTTCTGCTGTCATAGTGGAACTTGTTTAGGAACCGTGTTCTGCTGTCATAGTGGAACTTGTTTAGGAACCGTGTTCTGCTGTCATAGTGGAACTTGTTTAGGAACCGTGTTCTGCTGTCATAGTGGAACTTGGTTAGGAACCGTGTTCTGCTGTGTTGTGTCTTTGGCATCATTAAAGTGGAGACTATTATTTTATCAAATCGATTCTCTGTAATTATTATTACGGGATTCAACTGATTTAATCATGTAAATGTAATTAACTAGGAAGTCGAGGCACCTAGGAAAATGT
Organism: Oncorhynchus gorbuscha; assembly: GCF_021184085.1. Lineage (NCBI taxonomy): Eukaryota > Metazoa > Chordata > Actinopteri > Salmoniformes > Salmonidae > Oncorhynchus > Oncorhynchus gorbuscha. The sequence continues at coordinate 69,316 of NW_025746565.1, read as the reverse complement.
TCAGATTACAAAAAAATGTATTTTCCTAATATAACTCTTCAGATATTTTAATATCTGATCAATTAGTCTTCTAATTAATTATTCTTTACCTCACGTTAGTCTCATTCCAAACATTGTAAATTGTTGGTTATCTGCACGAACACAGTCTTCACTATGAATCATCCCATACACCAAGTGTCTTAGTCATTTATTTACTAACTAACTAAATAATCACAGAAATGCATCAACACACAAACAGTAGATACGGTTACAGGGAAATGATAGGGGAGGTTCCCTCTAGTGGGCTAAACTGGTATGACGGCTTGGTAGACAAAAGGACTGAGAAGGGAGCGAAAGACAAGTCACTACACCGTTGATAATTATAATAATTGAAATGCTAATTTGCACATGAACACTCACTCATTCGGGAATAATTGCAATCAAAATATATATTTATGCTCAGTATGTCATCATTATCTCTGTTGGAACTGGTCATATCCTCTTCACGGTCTCTCCTATCACTGCTATGAGGATGGACCTCTACTCTCTATAGACCAAGTCACTGGTCATATCCTCTTCATGGTCTCTCCTATCACTGCTATGAGGATGGACCTCTACTCTCTATAGACCAAGTCACTGGTCATATCCTCACACGGTCTCTCCTATCACTGCTATGAGGATGGACCTCTACTCTCTATAGACCAAGTCACTGGTCATATCCTCTTCATGGTCTCTCCTATCATTACTATGAGGATGGACCTCTACTCTCTATAGACCAAGTCACTGGTCATATCCTCTTCATGGTCTCTCCTATCATTACTATGAGGATGGACCTCTACTCTCTATAGACCAAGTCACTGGTCATATCCTCACACGGTCTCTCCTATCATTACTATGAGGATGGACCTCTACTCTCTATAGACCAAGTCACTGGTCATATCCTCACACGGTCTCTCCTATCACTGCTATGAGGATGGACCTCTACTCTCTATAGACCAAGTCACTGGTCATATCCTCACACGGTCTCTCCTATCATTACTATGAGGATGGACCTCTACTCTCTATAGACCAAGTCACTGGTCATATCCTCTACACGGTCTCTCCTATCACTGCTATGAGGATGGACCTCTACTCTCCTCTCTATAGACCAAGTCACTGGTCATATCCTCACATGGTCTCTCTTATCACTGCTATGAGGATGGACCTCTCCTCTCCTCTCTATAGACCAAGTCACTGGTCATATCCTCACACGGTCTCTCCTATCACTGCTATGAGGATGGACCTCTACTCTCTATAGACCAAGTCACTGGTCATATCCTCACACGGTCTCTCCTATCACTGCTATGAGGATGGACCTCTACTCTCTATAGACCAAGTCACTGGTCATATCCTCACACGGTCTCTCCTATCACTGCTATGAGGATGGACCTCTACTCTACTCTCTATAGACCAAGTCACTGGTCATATCCTCACACGGTCTCTCCTATCACTGCTATGAGGATGGACCTCTCCTCTACTCTCTATAGACCAAGTCACTGGTCATATCCTCACACGGTCTCTCCTATCACTGCTATGAGGATGGACCTCTCCTCTTCTCTCTATAGACCAAGTCACTGGTCATATCCTCACACGGTCTCTCCTATCACTGCTATGAGGATGGACCTCTACTCTCCTCTCTATAGACCAAGTCACTGGTCATATCCTCACATGGTCTCTCCTCTTCTCTCTATAGACCAAGTCACTGGTCATATCCTCTTCACGGTCTCTCCTATCACTGCTATGAGGATGGACCTCTCCTCTACTCTCTATAGACCAAGTCACTGGTCATATCCTCACACGGTCTCCTATCACTGCTATGAGGATGGACCTCTCCTCTACTCTCTATAGACCAAGTCACTGGTCATATCCTCACACGGTCTCCTATCACTGCTATGAGGATGGACCTCTCCTCTACTCTCTATAGACCAAGTCACTGGTCATATCCTCACACGGTCTCTCCTATCACTGCTATGAGGATGGACCTCTCCTCTACTCTCTATAGACCAAGTCACTGGTCATATCCTCTTCACGGTCTCTCCTATCACTGCTATGAGGATGGACCTCTACTCTCTATAGACCAAGTCAATGGTCATATCCTCACACGGTCTCCTATCACTGCTATGAGGATGGACCTCTCCTCTCCTCTCTATAGACCAATACCTAGGATAGGTTAAGTAATCCCTCTCACCCCACCCCCCCTAAGTTTTAGATGCACTATTGTTAAGTGACTGTCCCACTGGATGTCATAAGGTGAATGCACCAATTTGTAAGTCGCTCTGGATAAGAGCGTCTGCTAAATGACTTAAATGTAAATGTAAATGTAAGTCACTGGTCATATCCTCATATGGTCTCTCCTATCACTGCTATGAGGATGGACCTCTACTCTCTATAGACCAAGTCACTGGTCATATCCTCACACGGTCTCTCCTATCACTGCTATGAGGATGGACCTCTCCTCTCCTCTCTATAGACCAAGTCACTGGTCATATCCTCATATGGTCTCTCCTATCACTGCTATGAGGATGGACCTCTCCTCTCTATAGACCAAGTCACTGGTCATATCCTCTTCACGGTCTCTCCTATCACTGCTATGAGGATGGACCTCTCCTCTCTATAGACCAAGTCACTGGTCATATCCTCTTCACGGTCTCTCCTATCACTGCTATGAGGATGGACCTCTCCTCTACTCTCTATAGACCAAGTCACTGGTCATATCCTCACACGGTCTCTCCTATCACTGCTATGAGGATGGACCTCTACTCTCTATAGACCAAGTCACTGGTCATATCCTCACACGGTCTCTCCTATCATTACTATGAGGATGGACCTCTACTCTCTATAGACCAAGTCACTGGTCATATCCTCTACACGGTCTCTCCTATCACTGCTATGAGGATGGACCTCTACTCTCCTCTCTATAGACCAAGTCACTGGTCATATCCTCACACGGTCTCTCCTATCACTGCTATGAGGATGGACCTCTCCTCTACTCTCTATAGACCAAGTCACTGGTCATATCCTCACACGGTCTCTCCTATCACTGCTATGAGGATGGACCTCTCCTCTTCTCTCTATAGACCAAGTCACTGGTCATATCCTCACACGGTCTCTCCTATCACTGCTATGAGGATGGACCTCTCCTCTCCTCTCTATAGACCAAGTCACTGGTCATATCCTCACATGGTCTCTCACTGCTATGAGGATGGACCTCTCTCTATAGACCAAGTCACTGGTCATATCCTCTTCACGGTCTCTCCTATCACTGCTATGAGGATGGACCTCTACTCTCTATAGACCAAGTCACTGGTCATATCCTCACACGGTCTCCTATCACTGCTATGAGGATGGACCTCTCCTCTCCTCTCTATAGACCAAGTCACTGGTCATATCCTCACACGGTCTCTCCTATCACTGCTATGAGGATGGACCTCTACTCTCTATAGACCAAGTCACTGGTCATATCCTCATATGGTCTCTCCTATCACTGCAATGAGGATGGACCTCTACTCTCTATAGACCAAGTCACTGGTCATATCCTCATATGGTCTCTCCTATCACTGCAATGAGGATGGACCTCTACTCTCTATAGACCAAGTCACTGGTCATATCCTCACATGGTCTCTCTTATCACTGCTATGAGGATGGACCTCTCCTCTACTCTCTATAGACCAAGTCACTGGTCATATCCTCTTCACGGTCTCTCCTATCACTGCTATGAGGATGGACCTCTCCTCTACTCTCTATAGACCAAGTCACTCAGCTCTGTCATATCCTCACACGGTCTCTCCTATCACTGCTATGAGGATGGACCTCTCCTCTACTCTCTATAGACCAAGTCACTGGTCATATCCTCACACGGTCTCTCCTATCACTGCTATGAGGATGGACCTCTACTCTCTATAGACCAAGTCACTGGTCATATCCTCACATAGTCTCTCCTATCACTGCTATGAGGATGGACCTCTACTCTCTATAGACCAAGTCACTGGTCATATCCTCACATAGTCTCTCCTATCACTGCTATGAGGATGGACCTCTACTCTCTATAGACCAAGTCACTGGTCATATCCTCACATAGTCTCTCCTATCACTGCTATGAGGATGGACCTCTACTCTCTATAGACCAAGTCACTGGTCATATCCTCACACGGTCTCTCCTATCACTGCTATGAGGATGGACCTCTCCTCTACTCTCTATAGACCAAGTCACTGGTCATATCCTCACACGGTCTCTCCTATCACTGCTATGAGGATGGACCTCTCCTCTACTCTCTATAGACCAAGTCACTGGTCATATCCTCACACGGTCTCTCCTATCACTGCTATGAGGATGGACCTCTCCTCTACTCTCTATAGACCAAGTCACTGGTCATATCCTCACATGGTCTCTCTTATCATTACTATGAGGATGGACCTCTCCTCTCTATAGACCAAGTCACTGGTCATATCCTCACATGGTCTCTCCTATCACTCCCTCACACAGGAAGAGGAACATCCGTAGAGTACGACCCTCCCTCACACAGGAAGAGGAACATCCATAGAGTACGACCCTCCCTCACACTGGAAGAGGAACATCCATAGAGTACGACCCTACCTCACACAGGAAGAGGAACATCCATAGAGTATGACCCTCCCTCACACAGGAAGAGGAACATCCATAGAGTACGACCCTACCTCACACAGGAAGAGGAACATCTGTAGAGTACGACCCTCCCTCACACAGGAAGAGAAACATCTGTAGAGTACGACCCTCCCTCACACAGGAAGAGGAACATCTGTAGAGTACGACCCTCCCTCACACAGGAAGAGGAACATCTGTAGAGTACGACCCTCCCTCACACAGGAAGAGGAACATCTGTAGAGTACGACCATCCCTCACACAGGAAGGGAACATCTGTAGAGTACGACCATCCCTCACACAGGAAGGGGAACATCCGTAGAGTACGACCCTCCCTCACACAGGAAGAGGAACATCCATAGAGTACGACCCTCCCTCACACAGGAAGAGGAACATCCATAGAGTACGACCCTCCCTCACACAGGAAGAGGAACATCCATAGAGTACGACCCTACCTCACACAGGAAGAGGAACATCTGTAGAGTACGACCCTACCTCACACAGGAAGAGGAACATCTGTAGAGTACGACCCTCCCTCACACAGGAAGAGGAACATCTGTAGAGTACGACCCTCCCTCACACAGGAAGAGGAACATCCGTAGAGTACGACCCTCCCTCACACAGGAAGAGGAACATCTGTAGAGTACGACCCTCCCTCACACAGGAAGAGGAACATCTGTAGAGTACGACCCTACCTCACACAGGAATAGGAACATCCGTAGAGTACGACCCTCCCTCACACAGGAAGAGGAACATCCGTACAATACGACCCTACCTCACACAGGAAGTGGAATATCTGTAGAGTACGACCCTACCTCAAACAGGAAGTGGATCAGGTCCTAATCCAGGCACTTATCATCTCCCATCTGGACGACTGCAACTATCTGTTGGATGGGCTCCCCGCTTGTGCCAATAAACCCCTGCAATTTACCCAGAATGCTGCAGACCGCCTGGTCTTCAACCTTCCCAAATTCTCCCAGGTCACCCGTTCCTCTGTTCATTCCACTGGCTTCCAGTCGAAGCTCGCATCCACTACTAGACCATGGTGCTACCTATGGAACAGCAAGAGGAACTGCCCCTCCCTACCTTCAGGCTCTGCTACAACCCTACACCCCAACCCATCCACTTCTAGACCATGGTGCTTCCCTATGGAACAGCAAGAGGAACTGCCCCTCCCTACCTTCAGGCTCTGCTCCAACCCTACACCCCAACCCATCCACTACTAGACCATGGTGCTTCCCTATGGAACAGCAAGAGGAACTGCCCCTCCCTACCTTCAGGCTCTGCTACAACCCTACACCCCAACCCATCCACTACTAGACCATGGTGCTTCCCTATGGAACAGCAAGAGGAACTGTCCCTCCCTACCTTCAGGCTCTGCTACAACCCTACACCCCAACCGGAACAACCGTTCTGCAACCTCTGATCTCTTGACCCTCCCACCCTTACAGGAGGGAGGCCCCCGCTCAGCGTAGTCCAAGCTCTTCTCTGTCCCGCAGCCCAATGGTGTAACCAGTTTCCTCCTGAAGCTCAGACAGCAGCTAGGACCGTAAACATCTGAAACCCTATCTTAAATACCCCTCCAGCTATATGATAGATTAATACACTAACTGTAAGTTGCTCTGGATAAGAGCGTCTGCAAAAAATGTGAAATTGTCAAATATTAAAGGCTGGAGTCACTCAACTCTGTCTCTCTCTGTCTCTCTCTGTCTCTCTCTGTCTCTCTGTCTCTCTGTCTCTCTGTCTCTCTCTCTCTCTCTCTCTCTCTCTCTCTCTCTGTCTCTCTCTGTCTCTCTCTGTCTCTCTCTGTCTCTCTCTGTCTCTCTCTGTCTCTCTTTCTCTGTCTCTCTCTGTCTCTCTTTCTCTGTCTCTCTCTTTCTCTCTTTCTCTGTCTCTCTCTTTCTCTCTTTCTCTCTATCTCTCTCTCTCTATCCTTGTCTCTCTGACCCTCCAGCAGGCTCCCTGTCCCTCAGTGTGCTCCTGCTGTCTCTAGCAGTCACAGTGTGTACTGTCTGGCTGGTGGCTCTGTGTGGCATCTGTGGCTGGTGTCAAGGCAAGCTGGTGAGTTACGCATGCACGTGCGCACACACACACACACATTAGGGTTTAATGGCAGGAACCGGGTTACCGAGATTTAACTCAATTTCCCGCCCAAACCCACTCCCTTTTCCCGAGGACAAATAATTGCGAGAAACCGGTCAATTATATTACATTATTTCTATGAACAGTGTGACATGAATGAAATGGAACTGTTAAATGATTACATTTTAAATGAAATGAAATGTTAAATGTTAAATTATATGTAATTTTCTGCTCTGCTATCAGTGTGGTCATAAAGCTCAGGGTGTGTGTCTGCGTATTAATTTACTCCAAGTACATCACAGGTTACATCACAGGTTACATCACAGGTTACATCACAGGTTACATCACAGGTTACATCACAGGTTACATCACAGGTTACATCACAGGTTACATCACAGGTTACATCACAGGTTACATCACAGGTTACATCACAGGTTACATCACAGGTTACATCACAGGTTACATCACAGGTACATCACAGGTTACATCACAGGTTACATCACAGGTTACATCACAGGTACATCACAGGTACATCACAGGTTACATCACAGGTACATCACAGGTTACATCACAGGTACATCACAGGTTACATCACAGGTTACATCACAGGTACATCACAGGTTACATCACAGGTTACATCACAGGTTACATCACAGGTACATCACAGGTTACATCACAGGTACATCACAGGTTACATCACAGGTTACAGGTTACATCCCAGGTTACAGGTTACATCACAGGTACATCACAGGTACATCACAGGTTACATCACTGGTTACAGGTTACATCACAGGTTACAGGTTACATCACAGGTTACATCACAGGTTACATCACAGGTTACAGGTTACATCACAGGTTACAGGTTACATCACAGGTACATCACAGGTACATCACAGGTTACATCACTGGTTACAGGTTACATCACAGGTTACAGGTTACATCACAGGTACATCACAGGTACATCACAGGTTACATCACTGGTTACAGGTTACATCACAGGTTACAGGTTACATCACAGGTTACATCACAGGTACATCACAGGTTACATCACAGGTTACATCACAGGTACATTACAGGTACATTACAGGTACATTACAGGTTACATCACAGGTACATCACAGGTACATCACAGGTTACATCACAGGTACATACAGGTTCACAGGTTACATTACAGGTTACATCACAGGTACATCACAGGTACATCACAGGTACATCACAGGTTACATCACAGGTTACATCACAGGTTACATCACAGGTTACATCACAGGTACATCACAGGTTACAGGTTACATCACAGGTTACATCACAGGTTACATCACAGGTACATCACAGGTTACATCACAGGTACATCACAGGTTACATCACAGGTTACATCACAGGTTACATCACAGGTATCACATGGTCCTTCTGTACAGATTACATCATGGGCTTGTACATCAGGGTAGTGGGTTACATCACAGGTACATCACAGGTACATAATGTATGCATCACATGGTTACATCACAGGTTACATCAAGGTACATCTAAATGTTACATCATAGGTTATCACAGGTTACATCACAGGTTACATCACAGGTTACATCACAGGTTACATCACAGGTTACATCACAGGTTTTTTTTAAAATGCTAAAATGTAAATAAATAAAGAGTTGCTTTACTCTCAAATTCCCAAATAAATGACACGGTTACTGTCTCCTGTAGTCCTGGCAAACTGCACCTTGATTTCTCCCAGGTTCAGCTCATAATGCCTGACACCCACATGACTGTAAGTCGTTCTCCTGATAAAAGTCCTGGCAAATGGCATATATTATTATTAATTATTACTGGAAGGAGGTTACATCACAGGTTACATCACAGGTTACATCAAGCTTTTTTTTAAATGCTAAAATGTAAATAAATAAAGAGTTGCTTTACTCTCAAATTCCCAAATAAATGACACTGTTACTGTCTCCTGTAGTCCTGGCAAACTGCACCTTGATTTCTCCCAGGTTCAGCTCCTAATGCCTGACACCCTGCTTGACACTGGTACTACTGCCGTTCTCCTGTAGTCCTGGCAAACTGCACTTTATACCGCGGTTCATAATCCTCTGAACTGGAAGGACTTGTGCCTCTGATACAGATACCAATGCTTTGTCCCAAACCTCAACAGTGCCTCTGATACAGATTCCAATGCTTTGCCCCAAACCTCAACAGTGCCTCTGATACAGATTCCAATGCTTTGCCCCAAACCTCAACAGTGCCTCTGATACAGATTCCAATGCTTTGCCCCAAACCTCAACAGTGCCTCTGATACAGATTCCAATGCTTTGCCCCAAACCTCAACAGTGCCTCTGATACAGATTCCAATGCTTTGCCCCAAACCTCAACAGTGCCTCTGATACAGATTCCAATGCTTTGCCCCAAACCTCAACAGTGCCTCTGATACAGATTCCAATGCTTTGCCCCAAACCTCAACAGTGCCTCTGATACAGATTCCAATGCTTTGCCCCAAACCTCAACAGTGCCTCTGATACAGATTCCAATGCTTTGCCCCAAACCTCAACAGGGGGCTTGAAGTGATGTCGCTTTGGCGCCAATTTACACAAACCATGAAATGAGAAATGTGTTTTTTTGTATTCACGTGCTGGATCGAAAAGCACATCACATCACACCACACATCACGCCCCGTTACTATGCGGTGCATGAGCTCTGCCTCTGGTTGAATGCATGGTAGGCCTGTCAGTCTGTCAGTGGCCAACCACTTTGTCAGTCCACATGATGATCAAAGACTTCTACTGAATGTTCTAATATAACGTTTCCCCCAGTATGTCTACCTTGTATCGTGTTGTTTTGACAGATGTATAGTTGATGATCTCCTTGTTTAATGTGAAAACATTATACAAATCCTTCCTGTCTTCGCTTGCTATAAGAAAAGCCCATTTAATATCATAATATACACATACTACCTGACCTCACCACACAATCAACACGGCTCGGATTCTTACTGTCATTCTGATCAACTACATGCACGTCCTTGGTACCAACACAGCCTATTGCATGTCTTCTCTCTCAAGTCTCTCGTATCATTGGTCAGCTGGCCAGTCCAATGCTCTTAAAACCTCTTGGGAAGTTAAAACCTTTTTTTCTCTCATTAAGCGAACAGAGATGCTGTGATTGGTTTGGTTTTCTGTTCACCTATACAAAAAAAATAATTAAAAAACATTTGCTCGCTCAAATGGAAAGCATCATCAACCGTGGTCGAAAAACAAATTTCTTCAAGTGGAGGTGCATATTTGGTGTGTAATACTGTACAAAAGCTCTTACGGACCTGTTGTCAAAAGTAGCGATGATGCTCTCCGACTCGCTTAATTGAGATAAATCTTGTACATAAGATGTTACAGGCTTTGATGAAAAATGTGTCCAGCAAACGTAATGAGCATCTGCAGTATGATTCCACCCAGGGCTCCTCCACAAGGCTCCTCCACAAGGCTCCTCCACAAGGCTCCTCCACAAAGCTCCTGCAGTATGAATCCGTCTCGGGCTCCTCCACAAGGCTCCTCCACAAGGCTCATCCACAAGGCTCTTCAACAAGGCTCCTGCAGTATGAATCCGTCTCGTGCTCCTCCACAAGGCTCCTCCACAAGAATCCTCCACAAGGCTCCTGCAGTATGAATCCGTCTCGTGCTCCTCCACAAGGCTCCTCCACAAGGCTCCTGCATTATGAATCCGTCTCGGGCTCCTCCACAAGGCTCCTGCAGTATGAATCCGTCTCGGGCTCCTCCACAAGGCTCCTCACAAGGCTCCTCCACAAGGCTCCTCCACAAGGCTCCTCCACAAGGCTCCTGCAGTATGAATCCGTCTCGGGCTCCTCCACAAGTCCCTGAAGAGTGAATAAGGAGTAAACCCAGGTCTGGTTGTTTTGTTCTTGTGCATTGAAATGAGAAAATCCTGATGAGATTTTAGCAGGTCGTTGGACTGAAATGAATATTTCTTAGTGTTCCGTCATCCCGCACACCAATGTTCTTCCACACGGTAAAAAAAACTCATTTTGCTTTTCCCAGTAAAATATTATGCATAGAGTCCACTACAGACATGTCTATGGGATTGAAACGTGGAATTTTAAATAAGTCATTATCTGGCCCCAGTTTCAGTCTCTATGTTTTTCCTCATTGCCTTCGGGTGTAACGGAAGCAAATGCAACAAGACAGGGAGGGACCTAGCTAAATTTGTACAATAGAAACTGATTCCGTTTGCAGTACCCTACGGCTGTACCCTACTCTATACCCTACCACAGTTCCCTACTGCTGTACAATATTGCAGTACTCTCCTATATGACCCTCCTATAGTACCCTACGGCTGTACCCTACTACAGTACCCTACGGCTGTACCCTACTACAGTACCCTTCAGCTGTACCCTACGGCTGTACCCTACTACAGTACCCTACGGAGTACCCTACTGCTGTACCCTACGGCTGTACCCTTCAGCTGTACCCTACTGCTGTACCCTACTACAGTACCCTTCAGCTGTACCCTACTACTGTGCCCTACTACAGTACCCTTCAGCTGTACCCTACGGCTGTACCCTACTATAGTACCCTTCAGCTGTACCCTACTATAGTACCCTTCAGCTGTACCCTACTGCTGTACCCTACTACAGTACCCTTCAGCTGTACCCTACTGCTGTACCCTACTACAGTACCCTTCAGCTGTACCCTACGGCTGTACCCTACTATAGTACCCTTCAGCTGTACCCTACTGCTGTACCCTACTGCTGTACCCTACTACAGTACCCTTCAGCTGTACCCTACGGCTGTACCCTACTATAGTACCCTTCAGCTGTACCCTACTATAGTACCCTTCAGCTGTACCCTACTACAGTACCCTACTGCTGTACCCTACTACTGTACCCTTCTATAGTACCCTACTGCTGTACCCTACTGCTGTACCCTACTGCTGTACCCTACTGCTGTACCCTACTGCTGTACCCTTCAGCTGTACCCTACTGCTGTACCCTACTGCTGTACCCTACTATAGTACCCTTCATCTGTACCCTACGGCTGTACCCTACTATAGTACCCTTCAGCTGTACCCTACACTATAGTACCCTTCAGTTGTACCCTACGGCTGTACCCTTCGGCTGTACCCTACAGCTGTACCCAACGGCTGTACCCTTCGGGCTGTACCCTTCAGCTGTACCCTATGTATGTACCCTACTACAGTACCCTACGGCTGTACCCTACGGCTGTACCCTACTACAGTACCTACATTGCCTTCGGGTGTAACGGAAGCAAATGCAACAAGACAGGGAGGGACCTAGCTAAAGGAGGAATAGGATAGGAGGAGGAGGAATATGAGGCAGTAGAGGAGGTGGAATAGGAGGAGGAGGAAAGGATGAGGAGGAGGAGGAGGCAGTGGAGGAGGAGGAATAGGAGGAGGAATATGAGGCAGTGGAGGAGGAGGAAAAGGATGAGGAGGAAAAGGAGAGGAGGAATAGGAGGCAGTGGAGGAGGAGGAATATGAGGAGGAGGAATATGAGGAGGAGGAATAGGAGGAGGAGGAATAGGAGGAGGAGGAATAGGAGGAGGAGGAATAGGAGGAGGAGGAATAGGAGGAGGAGGAGGAGGAATAGGAGGCAGTGGAGGAGGAGGAATAGGAGGCAGTGGAGGAGGAGGAATAGGAGGAGGAGGAATAGGAGGAGGAGGAATAGGAGGCAGTGGAGGAGGTGGAATAGGAGGAGGAGGAATAGGAGGCAGTGGAGGAAGAGGAATAGGAGGCAGTGGAGGAGGAGGAAAAGGATGAGGAGGAATAGGAGGAGGAGGAATAGGAGGCAGTGAAGGAGGAGTAAGAGGCAGTGGAGGAGGAGGAATAAGACGCGTGTAGTAGCCCTCACAGTGAAATGCTGAATACAACAGGTGTAGTAGACCTGACAGTAAAATGCTGAATACAACAGGTGTAGTAGACCTCACAGTGAAATGCTGAATACAACAGGTGTAGTAGACCTTACAGTGAAATGCTGAATACAACAGGTGTAGTAGACCTCACAGTGAAATGCTGAATACAACAGGTGTAGTAGACCTCACAGTGAAATGCTGAATACAACAGGTGTAGTAGACCTCACAGTGAAATGCTGAATACAACAGGTGTAGTAGACCTCACAGTGAAATGCTGAATACAACAGGTGTAGTAGACCTGACAGTGAAATGCTGAATACAACAGGTGTAGTAGACCTCACAGTGAAATGCTGAATACAACAGGTGTAGTAGACAGTGAAATGCTGAATACAACAGTGAAATGCTGAATACAACAGGTGTAGTAGACCTCACAGTGAAATGCTGAATACAACAGGTGTAGTAGACCTCACAGTGAAATGCTGAATACAACAGGTGTAGTAGACCTCACAGTGAAATGCTGAATACAACAGGTGTAGTAGACCTCACAGTGAAATGCTGAATACAACAGGTGTAGTAGACCTTACAGTGAAATGCTGAATACAACAGGTGTAGTAGACCTTACAGTGAAATGCTGAATACAACAGGTGTAGTAGACCTTACAGTGAAATGCTGAATACAACAGGTGTAGTAGACCTCACAGTGAAATGCTGAATACAACAGGTGTAGTAGACCTTACAGTGAAATGCTGAATACAACAGGTGTAGTAGACCTTACAGTGAAATGCTGAATACAACAGGTGTAGTAGACCTTACAGTGAAATGCTGAATACAACAGGTGTAGTAGACCTTACAGTGAAATGCTGAATACAACAGGTGTAGTAGACCTTACAGTGAAATGCTGAATACAACAGGTGTAGTAGACCTTACAGTGAAATGCTGAATACAACAGGTGTAGTAGACCTTACAGTGAAATGCTGAATACAACAGGTGTAGTAGACCTTACAGTGAAATGCTGAATACAACAGGTGTAGTAGACCTTACAGTGAAATGCTGAATACAACAGGTGTAGTAGACCTCACAGTGAAATGCTGAATACAACAGGTGTAGTAGACCTCACAGTGAAATGCTTACTTACAAGCCTTTATTTAACAATGCAGTATTAAGAAAAATATACCAAAAAAAAAATTAGAAAAGTAACAAATAATTAAAGAGCATCAGTAAATAACAATGTGGGGCTATAATACAGGGTGTTACGGTACAGAGTCAATGTGGAGGCTATATACAGGGTGTTACAGTACAGAGTCAATGTGGAGGCTATATACAGGGTGTTACGGTACAGAGTCAATGTGGAGGCTATATACAGGGTGTTACGGTACAGAGTCAATGTGGAGGCTATATACAGGGTATTACGGTACAGAGTCAATGTGGAGGCTATATACAGGGGGTACCAGTACAGAGTCAATGTGGAGGCTATATACAGGGGGTACCAGTACAGAGTCAATGTGGAGGCTATATACAGGGTGTTACGGTACAGAGTCAATGTGGAGGCTATATACAGGGGGTACCAGTACAGAGTCAATGTGGAGGCTATATACAGGGTGTTACGGTACAGAGTCAATGTGGAGGCTATATACAGGGTATTACGGTACAGAGTCAATGTGGAGGCTATATACAGGGTGTACCAGTACAGAGTCAATGTGGAGACTATATACAGGGGGTACCAGTACAGAGTCAATGTGGAGGCTATATACAGGGGTACCGGTACAGAGTCAATGTGGAGGCTATATACAGGGTGTTACGGTACAGAGTCAATGTGGAGGCTATATACAGGGGTTACGGTACAGAGTCAATGTGGAGGCTATATACAGGGTGTTACGGTACAGAGTCAATGTGGAGGCTATATACAGGGGGTACCAGTACAGAGTCAATGTGGAGGCTATATACAGGGGGTACCAGTACAGAGTCAATGTGGAGGCTATATACAGGGGGTACCAGTACAGAGTCAATGTGGAGGCTATATACAGGGTGTTACGGTACAGAGTCAATGTGGAGGCTATATACAGGGTATTACGGTACAGAGTCAATGTGGAGGCTATATACAGGGTATTACGGTACCGAGTCAATGTGGAGGCTATATACAGGGGGTACCAGTACAGAGTCAATGTGGAGGCTATATACAGGGGGTACCGTTACAGAGTCAATGTGGAGGCTATATACAGGGGGTACCAGTACAGAGTCAATGTGGAGGCTATATACAGGGGGTACCGGTACAGAGTCAATGTGGAGGCTATATACAGGGTGTTACGGTACAGAGTCAATGTGGAGGCTATATACAGGGGGTACCAGTACAGAGTCAATGTGGAGGCTATATACAGGGGGTACTGGTACAGAGTCAATGTGGAGGCTATATAGAGGGGGTACCAGTACAGAGTCAATGTGGGGGCTATATACAGGGGGTACCGGTACAGAGTCAATGTGGAGACTATATACAGGGGGTAATATATAATAGTCAATGGAGGCTATATAATAATAATAATACAGAGTCAATGTGGATAATAATAATATAATAATAATAATATAATAAGTAATGTAATAATAATAATATATAATATATGGTCCTTCAGAGTCAGTTGGAGAGCTATGGCGGGGTAACGCCAGAGTCAAGTGGGGCTATATACCGGGACCACCCATACAGAGTCACATGACTGGAGTCGCTTTGGATAAAAGTCTGCTAAATGTCAATATATGGAGGCTATATACAGGGGTACCAGTACAGAGTCAATGTGGAGGCTATATACAGGGTATTACGGTACAGAGTCAATGTGGAGGCTATATACAGGGTGTTACGGTACAGAGTCAATGTGGAGGCTATATACAGGGGGTAGTGGGTACAATCCATGTGGAGGTTATACGTAGAATGTATGCACACATGACTGTGGAGGCTTTATACAGGGGCGTCTACAGATGGTCATATATTATTATATACAGGGGGTACCAGTACAGAGTCAATGTGGAGGCTATATACAGGGTTACGGTACAGAGTCAATGTGGAGGCTATATACAGGGTGTTACGGTACAGAGTCAATGTGGAGGCTATATACAGGGGGTACCAGTACAGAGTCAATGTGGAGGCTATATACAGGGGGTACTGGTACAGAGTCAATGTGGAGGCTATATACAGGGGGTACCGGTACAGAGTCAATGTGGAGGCTATATACAGGGGGTACCGGTACAGAGTCCATGTGGAGGTTATAAAGGGGGTACCGGTACAGAGTCAATGTGGAGGCTATATACAGGGGGTAACGGTACAGAGTCAATGTGGAGGCTATATACAGGGGGTACCGGTACAGAGTCAATGTGGAGGCTATATACAGGGGTACCGGTACAGAGTCAATGTGGAGGCTATATACAGGGGTACCGGTACAGAGTCAATGTGGAGGCTATATACAGGGGGTACCGGTACAGAGTCAATGTGGAGGCTATATACAGGGTGTTACGGTACAGAGTCAATGTGGAGGCTATATACAGGGGGTACCAGTACAGAGTCAATGTGGAGGCTATATACAGGGTGTTACGGTACAGAGTCAATGTGGAGGCTATATACAGGGGGTACCAGTACAGAGTCAATGTGGAGGCTATATACAGGGGGTACCAGTACAGAGTCAATGTGGAGGCTATATACAGGGGTACCGGTACAGAGTCAATGTGGAGGCTATATACAGGGGTACCAGTACAGAGTCAATGTGGAGGCTATATACAGGGTATTACGGTACAGAGTCAATGTGGAGGCTATATACAGGGTGTTACGGTACAGAGTCAATGTGGAGGCTATATACAGGGGGTACCAGTACAGAGTCAATGTGGAGGCTATATACAGGGGGTACTGGTACAGAGTCAATGTGGAGGCTATATACAGGGTATGACGTTACAGAGTCAATGTGGAGGCTATATACAGGGGGTACTGGTACAGAGTCAATGTGGAGGCTATATAGAGGGGGTACCAGTACAGAGTCAATGTGGAGGCTATATACAGGGGTACCGGTACAGAGTCAATGTGGAGGCTATATACAGGGGTACCAGTACAGAGTCAATGTGGAGGCTATATACAGGGGGTACCGGTACAGAGTCAATGTGGAGACTATATACAGGGGGTACCAGTACAGAGTCAATGTGGAGGCTATATACAGGGGGTATATGGTACAAAGTCAATGTGGATAATATATACATATAATAATAATAACAGAGTCAATATGGATAATATATACAGGGGGTAACCGGTACAGAGTCAATAATGGATAATATATATATAATATACGGTCCTTCAGAGTCAATGTGGAGGCTATATACAGGGTAGTGGGTCAATGTGGGACCACCCATACAGAAGTATGCACACATGACTGTAAGTCGCTTTGGATAAAGCGGCTAAAGGCATATATTATTATAGGGGGTACCAGTACAGAGTCAATGTGGAGGCTATATACAGGGTATTACGGTACAGAGTCAATGTGGAGGCTATATACAGGGTGTTACGGTACAGAGTAAATGTGGAGGCTATATACAGGGGTAGTGGGTTACAGATCCGGGACCACCCATACGTAGAATGTATGCACACAGAGTAAGTCGCTTATACAAGCGTGTTCTGCTAAAGGCATATATGGATTATATACAGGGGTACCAGTACAGAGTCAATGTGGAGGCTATATACAGGGTATTATCCGGTACAGAGTCAATGTGGAGGCTATATACAGGGTGTTACGGTACAGAGTCAATGTGGAGGCTATATACAGGGGGTACCAGTACAGAGTCAATGTGGAGGCTATATACAGGGGTACTGGTACAGAGTCAATGTGGAGGTTATATACAGGGGTACCGGTACAGAGTCCATGTGGAGGTTATATAAAGGGGGTACCAGTACAGAGTCAATGTGGAGGCTATATACAGGGTGTTACGGTACAGAGTCAATGTGGGGGCTATATACAGGGGGTACCGGTACAGAGTCAATGTGGAGACTATATACAGGGGGTACCAGTACAGAGTCAATGTGGAGGCTATATACAGGGGGTACCGGTACAGAGTCAATGTGGAGACTATATACAGGGGGTACCAGTACAGAGTCAATGTGGAGACTATATACAGGGGGTAATATATAATATAATAATAATAATAATAATAATAATAATAATATAATAATATATAATAATAATAATATAATAATATATAATAATAATAATATATAATAATAATAATATAATCATAATAATATAATAATAATAATAATAATATATAATATATGGTCCTTCAGAGTCAATGTGGAGGCTATATACAGGGTAGTGGGTTCAATCCCGGGACCACCCATACGTAGAACAGAGTCAATGTGGAGGTCTGCTAAATGGCATATATTATTATATACAGGGGGTACCAGTACAGAGTCAATGTGGAGGCTATGTACAGGGTATTACGGTACAGAGTCAATGTGGAGGCTATATACAGGGTGTTACGGTACAGAGTCAATGTGGAGGCTATATACAGGGGGTAGTGGGTTCAATCCCCGGGACCACCCATACGTAGAATGTATGCACACATGACTGTAAGTCGCTTTGGATAAAAGCGTCTGCTAAATGGCATATATTATTATATACAGGGGGTACCAGTACAGAGTCAATGTGGAGGCTATATACAGGGTATTACGGTACAGAGTCAATGTGGAGGCTATATACAGGGTGTTACGGTACAGAGTCAATGTGGAGGCTATATACAGGGGGTACCAGTACAGAGTCAATGTGGAGGCTATATACAGGGGGTACTGGTACAGAGTCAATGTGGAGGCTATATACAGGGGGTACCGGTACAGAGTCCATGTGGAGGTTATATAAAGGGGGTACCGGTACAGAGTCAATGTGGAGGCTATATACAGGGTGTTACGGTACAGAGTCAATGTGGAGGCTATATACAGGGGGTACCAGTACAGAGTCAATGTGGAGGCTATATACAGGGGGTACTGGTACAGAGTCAATGTGGAGGCTATATACAGGGGGTACCGGTACAGAGTCCATGTGGAGGTTATATAAAGGGGGTACCGGTACAGAGTCAATGTGGAGGCTATATACAGGGGGTACTGGTACAGAGTCAATGTGGAGGCTATATACAGGGGGTACCGGTACAGAGTCAATGTGGAGGCTATATACAGGGGGTACCGGTACAGAGTCCATGTGGAGGTTATATAAAGGGGGTACCGGTACAGAGTCAATGTGGAGGCTATATACAGGGGGTAACGGTACAGAGTCAATGTGGAGGCTATATACAGGGGGTACCGGTACAGAGTCAATGTGGAGGCTATATACAGGGGTTACGGTACAGAGTCAATGTGGAGGCTATATACAGGGGGTACCGGTACAGAGTCAATGTGGAGGCTATATACAGGGGGTATTACATTTACATTTACATTTAAGTCATTTAGCAGACGCTCTTATCCAGAGCGACTTACAAATTGGTGCATTCACCTTATGACATCCAGTGGAACAGTCACTTTACAATAGTGCATCTAAATCTTAAAGGGGGGGTGAGAGGGATTACTTATCCTATCCTAGGTATTCCTTAAAGAGGTGGGGTTTCAGGTGTCTCCGGAAGGTGGTGATTGACTCCGCTGTCCTGGCGTCGTGACGGAGTTTGTTCCACCATTGGGTGGCCAGAACAGCGAACAGTACAGAGTCCATGTGGAGGTTATATACAGGGTATTACGGTACAGAGTCAATGTGGAGGCTATATACAGGGGGTACCAGTACAGAGTCAATGTGGAGGCTATATACAGGGGGTACCAGTACAGAGTCAATGTGGAGGCTATATACAGGGTGTTACGGTACAGAGTCAATGTGGAGGCTATATACAGGGTATGACGTTACAGAGTCAATGTGGAGGCTATATACAGGGTGTTACGGTACAGAGTCAATGTGGAGGCTATATACAGGGGGTACCAGTACAGAGTCAATGTGGAGGCTATATACAGGGGGTACCAGTACAGAGTCAATGTGGAGGCTATATACAGGGGGTACTGGTACAGAGTCAATGTGGAGGCTATATACAGGGGGTACCGGTACAGAGTCAATGTGGAGGCTATATACAGGGGGTACCAGTACAGAGTCAATGTGGAGGCTATATACAGGGGGTACCAGTACAGAGTCAATGTGGAGGCTATATACAGGGTGTTACGGTACAGAGTGAATGTGGAGGCTATATACAGGGTGTTACGGTACAGAGTCAATGTGGTGGCTATATACAGGGTGTTACGGTACAGAGTCAATGTGGAGGCTATATACAGGGGGTACCAGTACAGAGTCAATGTGGAGGCTATATACAGGGTGTACTGGTACAGAGTCAATGTGGAGGCTATATACAGGGGGTACCGGTACAGAGTCAATGTGGAGGCTATATACAGGGGGTACCGGTACAGAGTCAATGTGGAGGCTATATACAGGGGGTACCGGTACAGAGTCAATGTGGAGGCTATATACAGGGGGTACCAGTACAGAGTCAATGTGGAGGCTATATACAGGGGTACTGGTACAGAGTCAATGTGGAGGCTATATACAGGGGGTACCGGTACAGAGTCAATGTGGAGGCTATATACAGGGGGTACCGGTACAGAGTCAATGTGGAGGCTATATACAGGGGGTACCGGTACTGAGTCAATGTGGAGGCTATATACAGGGGGTACCGGTACAGAGTCAATGTGGAGGCTATATACAGAGGGTACCGGTACAGAGTCATTGTGGAGGCTATATACAGGGGGTACCGGTACAGAGTCAATGTGGAGGCTATATACAGGGGGTACCGGTACAGAGTCAATGTGGAGGCTATATACAGGGGGTACCAGTACAGAGTCAATGTGGAGGCTATATACAGGGGGTACTGGTACAGAGTCAATGTGGAGGCTATATACAGGGGGTACCGGTACAGAGTCAATGTGGAGGCTATATACAGGGGGTACCGGTACAGAGTCAATGTGGAGGCTATATACAGGGTATTACGGTACAGAGTCAATGTGGAGGCTATATACAGGGGGTATTACATTTACATTTACATTTACGTCATTTAGCAGACGCTCTTATCCAGAGCGACTTACAAATTGGAGGCATTCACCTTATGACATCCAGTGGAACAGTCACTTTACAATAGTGCATCTAAATCTTAAAGGGGGGTGAGAGGGATTACTTATCCTATACAGGTATTCCTTAAAGAGGTGGGGTTTCAGGTGTCTCCGGAAGGTGGTGATTGACTATGTCCTGGCGTACCAGTGACAGAGTTTGTTCCACCATTGGGGGCCAGAACAGGGCGAACAGTACAGAGTCCATGTGGAGGTTATATACAGGGTATTACGGTACAGAGTCAATGTGGAGGCTATATACAGGGGGTATTACATTTACATTTACATTTAAGTCATTTAGCAGACGCTCTTATCCAGAGCGACTTACAAATTGGTGCATTCACCTTATGACATCCAGTGGAACAGTCACTTTACAATAGTGCATCTAAATCTTAAAGGGGGGGGGGTGAGAGGGATTACTTATCCTATCCTAGGTATTCCTTAAAGAGGTGGGGTTTCAGGTGTCTCCGGAAGGTGGTGATTGACTCCGCTGTCCTGGCGTCGTGAGGGAGTTTGTTCCACCATTGGGGGGCCAGAACAGCGAACAGTACAGAGTCCATGTGGAGGTTATATACAGGGTATTACGGTACAGAGTCAATGTGGAGGCTATATACAGGGGGTACCAGTACAGAGTCAATGTGGAGGCTATATACAGGGGGTACCAGTACAGAGTCAATGTGGAGGCTATATACAGGGTGTTACGGTACAGAGTCAATGTGGAGGCTATATACAGGGTATGACGGTACAGAGTCAATGTGGAGGCTATATACAGGGTGTTACGGTACAGAGTCAATGTGGAGGCTATATACAGGGGGTACCAGTACAGAGTCAATGTGGAGGCTATATACAGGGGGTACTGGTACCGAGTCAATGTGGAGGCTATATACAGGGGGTACCAGTACAGAGTCAATGTGGAGGCTATATAC
This sequence comes from Oncorhynchus gorbuscha, assembly GCF_021184085.1. NCBI lineage: Eukaryota > Metazoa > Chordata > Actinopteri > Salmoniformes > Salmonidae > Oncorhynchus > Oncorhynchus gorbuscha. The sequence continues at coordinate 47,663 of NW_025746565.1, read as the reverse complement.
AGGGGGTACCGGTACAGAGTCAATGTGGAGGCTATATACAGGGGGTACCAGTACAGAGTCAATGTGGAGGCTATATACAGGGGGTACCGGTACAGAGTCAATGTGGAGGCTATATACAGGGGGTACCAGTACAGAGTCAATGTGGAGGCTATATACAGGGGGTACCGGTACAGAGTCAATGTGGAGGCTATATACAGGGGGTACCGGTACAGAGTCAATGTGGAGGCTATATACAGGGTGTTACGGTACAGAGTCAATGTGGAGGCTATATACAGGGGGTACCGGTACAGAGTCAATGTGGAGGCTATATACAGGGGGTACCGGTACAGAGTCAATGTGGAGGCTATATACAGGGTATTACGGTACAGAGTCAATGTGGAGGCTATATACAGGGTGTTACGGTACAGAGTCAATGTGGAGGCTATATACAGGGTGTTACGGTACAGAGTCAATGTGGAGGCTATATACAGGGTGTTACAGTACAGAGTCAATGTGGAGGCTATATACAGGGGGTACTGGTACAGAGTCAATGTGGAGGCTATATACAGGGGGTACTGGTACAGAGTCCATGTGGGGGGCATCGGTGAGTCAAGGTAATTGTGTTAATTTGTACATGTAGGTAGAGTTATTAAAGTGACTATGCGTAGATAATAACAGAGTACTATAGCAGCTGTGTAAAAGAGGGAGGGGAGGGGGGCAATGCAAATAGTCTGGGTAGCCATTTGATTAGATGTTCTGGAGTTTTATGGCTTAGGGGTAGAAGCTGTTTAGAAGTATCTCGGACATTGACTTGGCACTCCGGAATCACTTGCCGTGTGGTAGCAGAGAGAACAGTCTATGACTAGGGTGGCTGGAGTCTTTGACAATTTTTTGGGCCTTCCTCTGACACCACCTGGTATAGAGGTCCTGGATGGCAGGAAGCTTGGCCCCAGTGATGTACTGGGCTGTACACACTACCCTCTGTAGTGCCTTGCAGTCGGAGGCTGACCAGTTGCCATACCAGACAGTGATGCAGCCAGTCATGATGCTCTCGATGGTGCAGCTGTATAACCTTTTGAGGATCTGAGGACCCATGCCAAATCTTTTCAGTCTCCTGAGGGGTAATAGGCTTTGTCGTGCCCTCTTCACAACTGCCTTGATGTTCTTGGACCAAATTAGTTTGTTGGTGATGTGGACACCAAGGAACTTGAACCTGTTCCACTACAGCTCCGTTGATGAGAATGGGGGAATGCTCGTTCCTCTTTTTCCTGTAGTCATTGAGGGAGAGGTTGTTGTCCTGGCGCCACATGGCCAGGTCTATGACCTCCCTATAGGCTGTCTCGTCGTTGTCTGTGATCAGGGCTTCCACAGTTGTGTCATCGGTAAACTTAATGATGGTTTTGTAGTCGTGCCTGGCCATGAAGTCAACAGGGAGTACAGGACGGGACTGAGCACACACCCCTGAGGGACCCCCGTGTTGAGGATCAGCATTGTGGATGTGTAGTTACCTACCCTCACCACCTGGGTGCGGCCTGTCAGGAAGTCCAGGATCCAGTTGCAGAAGGTGTTGTTTAGTCCCAGGGTCCTTAGCTTAGTGATGAGCTTTGAGGACACGATGGTGTTGAACACTGAGCTGTAGTTAATGAACAGCATTCTCACGTAGGTTTTCCTTTTTGTGTTCCTACTCCACAATGCCATTGGATGAATCCCGGAACATTATCCAGTCTGTTCTAGCAAAACAGTCCTGTAGTTTAGCATCTGCTTCATCTGACCACTTTTTTATAGACCGAGTCACTGGTGATTCCTGCTTAAATTTTTGCTTGTAAGCAGGAATCATGAATATAATTATGGTCAGATTTGCCAAATGGAGGGGAGGGAGAGCTTTGTACACATCTCTGTGTGTGGAGTACAGGTGTTCTACAATTTTTTCCCCCTCTGGTTGCACAAATGAGGTAAAATGGATGTAAGTTTCCCTGCATTAACGTCCCCGGCCACTAGGAGAGCCGCTTCTGGATGAGCATTTTCCTGTTTGCTTATGGCCTTATACAGCTGGTTGAGTGGCCTTATACAGCTGGTTGAGTGGCCTTATACAGCTGGTTGAGTGGCCTTATACAGCTGGTTGAGTGGCCTTATACAGCTGGTTGAGTGGCCTTATACAGCTGGTTGAGTGGCCTTATACAGCTGGTTGAGTGGCCTTATACAGCTGGTTGAGTGGCCTTATACAGCTGGTTGAGTGGCCTTATACAGCTGGTTGAGTGGCCTTGTACAGCTGGTTGAGTGGCCTTATACAGCTGGTTGAGTGGCCTTATACAGCTGGTTGAGTGGCCTTATACAGCTGGTTGAGTGGCCTTATACAGCTGGTTGAATGGCCTTATACAGCTGGTTGAGTGGCCTTATACAGCTGGTTGAGTGGCCTTATACAGCTGGTTGAGTGGCCTTATACAGCTGGTTGAGTGGCCTTATACAGCTGGTTGAGTGGCCTTATACAGCTGGTTGAGTGGCCTTATACAGCTGGTTGAGTGGCCTTATACAGCTGGTTGAGTGGCCTTATACAGCTGGTTGAGTGGCCTTATACAGCTGGTTGAGTGGCCTTATACAGCTGGTTGAGTGGCCTTATACAGCTGGTTGAGTGGCCTTATACAGCTGGTTGAGTGGCCTTATACAGCTGGTTGAGTGGCCTTATACAGCTGGTTGAGTGGCCTTATACAGCTGGTTGAGTGGCCTTATACAGCTGGTTGAGTGGCCTTATACAGCTGGTTGAGTGGCCTTATACAGCTGGTTGAGTGGCCTTATACAGCTGGTTGAGTGGCCTTATACAGCTGGTTGAGTGGCCTTATACAGCTGGTTGAGTGGCCTTATACAGCTGGTTGAGTGGCCTTATACAGCTGGTTGAGTGGCCTTATACAGCTGGTTGAGTGGCCTTATACAGCTGGTTGAGTGGCCTTATACAGCTGGTTGAGTGGCCTTATACAGCTGGTTGAGTGGCCTTATACAGCTGGTTGAGTGGCCTTATACAGCTGGTTGAGTGGCCTTGTACAGCTGGTTGAGTGGCCTTATACAGCTGGTTGAGTGGCCTTATACAGCTGGTTGAATGGCCTTATACAGCTGGTTGAGTGGCCTTATACAGCTGGTTGAGTGGCCTTATACAGCTGGTTGAGTGGCCTTATACAGCTGGTTGAGTGGCCTTATACAGCTGGTTGAGTGGCCTTATACAGCTGGTTGAGTGGCCTTATACAGCTGGTTGAGTGGCCTTATACAGCTGGTTGAGTGGCCTTATACAGCTGGTTGAGTGGCCTTATACAGCTGGTTGAGTGGCCTTATACAGCTGGTTGAGTGGCCTTATACAGCTGGTTGAGTGGCCTTATACAGCTGGTTGAGTGGCCTTATACAGCTGGTTGAGTGGCCTTATACAGCTGGTTGAGTGGCCTTATACAGCTGGTTGAGTGGCCTTATACAGCTGGTTGAGTGGCCTTATACAGCTGGTTGAGTGGCCTTATACAGCTGGTTGAGTGGCCTTATACAGCTGGTTGAGTGGCCTTATACAGCTGGTTGAGTGGCCTTATACAGCTGGTTGAGTGGCCTTATACAGCTGGTTGAGTGGCCTTATACAGCTGGTTGAGTGGCCTTATACAGCTGGTTGAGTGGCCTTATACAGCTGGTTGAGTGGCCTTATACAGCTGGTTGAGTGGCCTTATACAGCTGGTTGAGTGGCCTTATACAGCTGGTTGAGTGGCCTTATACAGCTGGTTGAGTGGCCTTATACAGCTGGTTGAGTGGCCTTATACAGCTGGTTGAGTGGCCTTATACAGCTGGTTGAGTGGCCTTATACAGCTGGTTGAGTGGCCTTGTACAGCTGGTTGAGTGGCCTTGTACAGCTGGTTGAGTGGCCTTGTACAGCTGGTTGAGTGGCCTTATACAGCTGGTTGAGTGGCCTTATACAGCTGGTTGAGTGGCCTTATACAGCTGGTTGAATGGCCTTACAGCTGGTTGAGTACAGCTGGTTGAGTGGCCTTATACAGCTGGTTGAGTGGCCTTATACAGCTGGTTGAGTGGCCTTATACAGCTGGTTGAGTGGCCTTATACAGCTGGTTGAGTGGCCTTATACAGCTGGTTGAGTGGCCTTGTACAGCTGGTTGAGTGGCCTTATACAGCTGGTTGAGTGGCCTTATACAGCTGGTTGAGTGGCCTTGTACAGCTGGTTGAGTGGCCTTGTACAGCTGGTTGAGTGGCCTTGTACAGCTGGTTGAGTGGCCTTATACAGCTGGTTGAGTGGCCTTATACAGCTGGTTGAGTGGCCTTATACAGCTGGTTGAGTGGCCTTATACAGCTGGTTGAGTGGCCTTAAACAGCTGGTTGAGTGGCCTTAAACAGCTGGTTGAGTGGCCTTATACAGCTGGTTGAGTGGCCTTAGCTGGTTAGTGGCCAGCTGGTTGAGTGGCCTTATACAGCTGGTTGAGTCAGCCTTATACAGCTGGTTGAGTGGCCTTGTACAGCTGGTTGAGTGGCCTTATACAGCTGGTTGAGTGGCCTTATACATCTGGTTGAGTGGCCTTATACAGCTGGTTGAGTGGCCTTGTACAGCTGGTTGAGTGGCCTTGTACACAGCTGGTTGAGTGGCCTTATACAGCTGGTTGAGTGGCCTTATACAGCTGGTTGAGTGGCCTTATACAGCTGGTTGAGACCTGGCCTTATACAGCTGGTTGAATGGCCTTATACAGCTGGTTGAGTGGCCTTAAACAGCTGGTTGAGTGGCCTTAAACAGCTGGTTGAGTGGCCTTATACAGCTGGTTGAGTGGCCTTATACAGCTGGTTGAGTGGCCTGGTTGAGTGGCCTTATACAGCTGGTTGGTTATACAGCTGGTTTAGTGGCCTTATACAGCTGGTTTCCTGGCCTTGTACATCTGGTTGAGTGGCCTTATACAGCTGGTTGAGTGGCCTTGTACAGCTGGTTGAGTGGCCTTATACAGCTGGTTGAGTGGCCTTATACAGCTGGTTGAGTGGCCTTATACAGCTGGTTGAGTGGCCTTAATACAGCTGGTTGAGTGGCCTTATACAGCTGGTAGAGTGGCCTTATACAGCTGGTTGAGTGGCCTGATACATCTGGTTGAGTGACCTTATACAGCTGGTTGAGTGACCTTATACAGCTGGTTGAGTGGCCTTGTACAGCTGGTTGAGTGGCCTTGTACAGCTGGTTGAGTGGCCTTATACAGCTGGTTGAGTGGCCTTATACGGCTGGTTGACTGGCCTTATACGGCTGGTTGACTGTCCTTATACAAAATAGCACAGTTGGTTAAGAGCCCGTAAAACAGCAGCCATCCCCTCCGACACCATTACATGTCATTTTCATAGTGAGGTGTTTTCTTTGTGTTTCAACCAGGACAGAGACCACTGTCAATCTCAGCTCTCTGACCTCCGCTTAGTAGACACTTTCATCTGAAGAGACTTAGCTACAACAGTGAGTGCATACATTGTGTGCGTGATCCCTTGGGGAATTGAACCACAACCTTTGCATTAAATAGGTTACTAACTGACACAGACCACAAGATTAACGTTTCCACTCTGCTCCTGTGAATGAAGTAGACAGGAGAGGGAAGGTGTGTTGTGGTGGTGGTATTGAACACTGAGTGTCCTGGGACCTGGAGGGACCTGGGAGGATTTTTAATTTAATTTTACCTTTTTTTTAACCAGGCAAGTCAGTTAAGAACACATTCTTATTTTCAATGACTGCCTGGGAACAGTGGGTTAACTGCCTGTTCAGGGGCAGAACGACAGATTTGTAACTTGTCAGCTCGGGGGTTTGAACTCGCAACCTTCCGGTTACTAGTCCAACGCTCTAACCACTAGGCTACGCTGCCACCCCGATTCACATCACAGGGTGTTTTAAAAAGCCTGCAGAGAGCCAGCTAGAGGGCTCTCCTGGCCTCTCCCCTCTGTCTCTGTTTCCATAGCTCTCTCTCACCCTGCTCTTGCCCCGGTATTTCCTCTACCTTGCTGGCTGTTACGTACTCCTCTAGGAAGAGGGAAAGCAACACCCTGCTACAACTCAACTCCCCGTGGAGGTAAAGAGGTATGGGACTGTAGGTGCGAGTAAAGTTGACAAAAGGCAGAGAATTTACCGTTTACAAGGAATTTATTCGTTCACGCGGTAAATTTGATTTGAGGAAAAGGGGCTGAACCAAACCAAGGAATGTACATTTTAAACCCCCCTCTCCTACCTTACCTGCCTACCCACTACTTACCTAACTTAGTACCACCTGGTGCGCTAACCAAAATACAGGGGGTGTTCTGGCCAGGTCTTACCTAGTGTGTATAGACAGTAAATACTATGGTTTATTTATGCCCGCGGGCCTCCTGCCTAAACACTCCCTAGATGCCTTCCCCCCTGGGAAGAAATAAAACACAATTATACAAACGTAATGAACCTCTCAGCCACAACCAAGGCAGGACACACTCATCTCTCTCAGCCACAACCAAGACAGGACACACTCATCCTCTCTCTCAGCCACAACCAAGACAGGACACACTCATCCTCTCTCTCAGCCACAACCAAGACAGGACACACTCATCTCTCAGCCACAACCAAGACAGGACACACTCATCTCTCAGCCACAACCAAGACAGGACACACTCATCTCTCAGCCACAACCAAGACAGGACACACTCATCTCTCAGCCACAACCAAGACAGGACACACTCATCCTCTCTCTCAGCCACAACCAAGGCAGGACACACTCATCCTCTCTCTCAGCCACAACCAAGGCAGGACACACTCATCCTCTCTCTCAGCCACAACCAAGGCAGGACACACTCATCTCTCTCAGCCACAACCAAGACAGGACACACTCATCTCTCAGCCACAACCAAGACAGGACACACTCATCTCTCAGCCACAACCAAGACAGGACACACTCATCCTCTCTCTCAGCCACAACCAAGACAGGACACACTCATCTCTCAGCCACAACCAAGGCAGGACACACTCATCTCTCTCAGCCACAACCAAGACAGGACACACTCATCCTCTCTCTCAGCCACAACCAAGACAGGACACACTCATCCTCTCTCTCAGCCACAACCAAGACAGGACACACTCATCTCTCAGCCACAACCAAGACAGGACACACTCATCTCTCAGCCACAACCAAGACAGGACACACTCATCTCTCAGCCACAACCAAGACAGGACACACTCATCCTCTCTCTCAGCCACAACCAAGACAGGACACACTCATCCTCTCTCTCAGCCACAACCAAGGCAGGACACACTCATCCTCTCTCTCAGCCACAACCAAGGCAGGACACACTCATCTCTCTCAGCCACAACCAAGACAGGACACACTCATCTCTCAGCCACAACCAAGACAGGACACACTCATCTCTCAGCCACAACCAAGACAGGACACACTCATCCTCTCTCTCAGCCACAACCAAGACAGGACACACTCATCCTCTCTCTCAGCCACAACCAAGACAGGACACACTCATCCTCTCTCTCAGCCACAACCAAGACAGGACACACTCATCTCTCTCAGCCACAACCAAGACAGGACACACTCATCCTCTCTCTCAGCCACAACCAAGGCAGGACACACTCATCTCTCAGCCACAACCAAGACAGGACACACTCATCCTCTCTCTCAGCCACAACCAAGACAGGACACACTCATCATCTCTCTCAGCCACAACCAAGACAGGACACACTCATCTCTCAGCCACAACCAAGACAGGACACACTCATCTCTCTCAGCCACAACCAAGACAGGACACACTCATCTCTCAGCCACAACCAAGACAGGACACACTCATCTCTCAGCCACAACCAAGACAGGACACACTCATCTCTCAGCCACAACCAAGACAGGACACACTCATCTCTCAGCCACAACCAAGACAGGACACACTCATCTCTCAGCCACAACCAAGACAGGACACACTCATCTCTCAGCCACAACCAAGACAGGACTCCCTCATCATCTCTCTCAGCCACAACCAAGACAGGACACACTCATCTCTCAGCCACAACCAAGACAGGACTCCCTCATCATCTCTCTCAGCCACAACCAAGACAGGACTCCCTCATCATCTCTCTCAGCCACAACCAAGACAGGACACACTCATCTCTCAGCCACAACCAAGACAGGACACACTCATCTCTCAGCCACAACCAAGACAGGACACACTCATCTCTCAGCCACAACCAAGACAGGACACACTCATCTCTCAGCCACAACCAAGACAGGACACACTCATCTCTCAGCCACAACCAAGACAGGACACACTCATCTCTCAGCCACAACCAAGACAGGACACACTCATCTCTCAGCCACAACCAAGACAGGACACACTCATCTCTCAGCCACAACCAAGACAGGACACACTCATCTCTCAGCCACAACCAAGACAGGACACACTCATCTCTCAGCCACAACCAAGACAGGACACACTCATCCTCTCTCTCAGCCACAACTAACATATGATGTAACCCTCAGCTCTCTTCTGAGCAACAGAACACTGGCTTATATATAGCTTCAGAATGAGTCTAACGGGACACAGCTGTATCCTGACGAGGGGGCGGGGTCAGCTCCAATTAGCTGCTTGGGGGAATTTCAGGAAGCAGTCCTGAAACACACACACACAAAACCACAACACAGAAACTGGGAACGTAACACTGGCTCTTTATATTTATTTGAACCTTTCTGTTCTTTCTCCTTTCCCTCTATCCTCCCTCCGGTTCCTCCCTCCGGTTCCTCCCTCTATCCTCCCTCTATCCTCCCTCCGGTTCCTCCCTCTATCCTCCCTCCGGTTCCTCCCTCTATCCCTCCCTCTATCCTCCCTCCGGTTCCTCCCTCTATACTCCCTCCGGTTCCTCCCTCTATCCTCCCTCTGGTTCCTCCCTCTATCCTCCCTCTATCCTCCCTCCGGTTCCTCCCTCCGGTTCCTCCCTTTATCCTCCCTCTATCCTCCCTCCGGTTCCTCCCTCTATCCTCCCTCTATCCTCCCTCCGGTTCCTCCCTCTATCCTCCCTCTATCCTCCCTCCGGTTCCTCCCTCTATCCTCCCTCCGGTTCCTCCCTCTATCCTCCCTCTATCCTCCCTCTATCCTCCCTCCGGTTCCTCCCTCCGGTTCCTCCCTCTATCCTCCCTCCGGGTCCTCCCTCTATCCTCCCTCTGGCTCCTCCCTCCGGTTCCTCCCTCTATCCTCCCTCCGGTTCCTCCCTCTATCCTCCCTCCGGTTCCTCCCTCTATCCTCCCTCCGGTTCCTCCCTCTATCCTCCCTCCGGTTCCTCCCTCTATCCTCCCTCTATCCTCCCTCCGGTTCCTCCCTCCGGTTCCTCCCTCTATCCTCCCTATATCTTCCCTCCGGTTCCTCCCTCTATCCTCCCTCTATCCTCCCTCTGGTTCCTCCCTCTATCCTCCCTCTATCCTCCCTCTATCCTCCCTCCGGTTCCTCCCTCTATCCTCCCTCTATCCTCCCTCCGGTTCCTCCCTCTATCCTCCCTCCGGTTCCTCCCTCTATCCTCCCTCCGGTACCTCCCTCTATCCTCCCTCCGGTTCCTCCCTCCGGGTCCTCCCTCTGGTTCCTCCCTCCGGTTCCTCCCTCTATCCTCCCTCCGGTTCCTCCCTCTATCCTCCCTCTATCCTCCCTCTATCCTCCCTCTATCCTCCCTCTGGTTCCTCCCTCTATCCTCCCTCTATCCTCCCTCCGGTTACTCCCTCCGGTTCCTCCCTCCGGTTCCTCCCTCCGGTTCCTCCCTCTATCCTCCCTCTGCTCCCTACTGTTCCTCCCTCTATCCTCCCTCTATCCTCCCTCCTGTTCCTCCCTCTATCCTCCCTCCGGTTCCTCCCTCTATCCTCCCTCCGGTTCCTCCCTCCGGTTCCTCCCTCTATCCTCCCTCCGGTTCCTCCCTCTATCCTCCCTCTATCCTCCCTCCGGTTCCTCCCTCTATCCTCCCTCCGGTTCCTCCCTCTATCCTCCCTCCGGTTCCTCCCTCTATCCTCCCTCCGGTTCCTCCCTCTATCCTCCCTCTCCCTCCGGTTCCTCCCTCTATCCTCCCTCGGTTCCTCCCTATATCCTCCCTCCGGTTTCCTCCCTCTCCGGTTCCTCCCTGGTTCCTCCTCCCTCCGGTTCCTCCCTCCGGTTCCTCCCTCTATCCTCCCTCCGGTTCCTCCCTCTATCCTCCCTCTATCCTCCCTCCGGTTCCTCCCTCTATCCTCCCTCCGGGTCCTCCCTCTATCCTCCCTCCGGTTCCTCCCTCTATCCTCCCTCCGGTTCCTCCCTCCGGTTCCTCCCTCTAGCCTCCCTCCGGTTCCTCCCTCCGGTTCCTCCCTCCGGTTCCTCCCTCCGGTTCCTCCCTCCGGTTCCTCCCTCTATCCTCCCTCTATCCTCCCTCTATCCTCCCTCTATCCTCCCTCTATCCTCCCTCTATCCTCCCTCCGGTTCCTCCCTCTGGCTCCTCCCTCCGGTTCCTCCCTCTGGCTCCTCCCTCCGGTTCCTCCCTCTATCCTCCCTCCGGTTCCTCCCTCTATCCTCCATCTATCCTCCCTCCGGTTCCTCCCTCTATCCTCCCTCCGGTTCCTCCCTCTATCCTCCCTCTATCCTCCCTCTATCCTCCCTCCGGTTCCTCCCTCCGGTTCCTCCCTCTATCCTCCCTCCGGTTCCTCCCTCTATCCTCCCTCTGGCTCCTCCCTCCGGTTCCTCCCTCTATCCTCCCTCCGGTTCCTCCCTCTATCCTCCCTCCGGTTCCTCCCTCTATCCTCCCTCCGGTTCCTCCCTCCGGTTCCTCCCTCTATCCTCCCTCTATCTTCCCTCCGGTTCCTCCCTCTATCCTCCCTCTATCCTCCCTCCGGTTCCTCCCTCTATCCTCCCTCTATCCTCCCTCTATCCTCCCTCCGGTTCCTCCCTCTATCCTCCCTCTATCCTCCCTCCGGTTCCTCCCTCTATCCTCCCTCCGGTTCCTCCCTCTATCCTCCCTCTATCCTCCCTCCGGTTCCTCCCTCTATCCTCCCACTATCCTCCCTCCGGTTCCTCCCTCTATCCTCCCTCCGGTTCCTCCCTCCGGTTCCTCCCTCTATCCTCCCTCCGGTTCCTCCCTCTATCCTCCCTCCGGTTCCTCCCTCTATCCTCCCTCCGGTTCCTCCCTCTATCCTCCCTCTATCCCCCCCTATTCCTCCCTCTGGTTCCTCCCTCTATGCTCCCTCTATCCTCCCTCTATCCTCCCTCTATCCTCCCTCTATCCTCCCTCTATCCTCCCTCCGGTTCCTCCCTCCGGTTCCTCCCTCCGGTTACTCCCTCTGGTTCCTCCCTCCGGTTCCTCCCTCCTGTTCCTCCCTCTATCCTCCCTCTATCCTCCCTCTATCCTCCCTCTATCCTCCCTCCGGTTCCTCCCTCCGGTTCCTCCCTCCGGTTCCTCCCTCCGGTTCCTCCCTCTGGTTCCTCCCTCTATCCTCCCTCCGGTTCCTCCCTCCGGTTCCTCCCTCTGGTTCCTCCCTCCGGTTCCTCCCTCTATCCTCCCTCCGGTTCCTCCCTCCGGTTCCTCCCTCCGGTTCCTCCCTCCGGTTCCTCCCTCTATCCTCCCTCCGGTTCCTCCCTCTATCCTCCCTCCGGTTCCTCCCTCTATCCTCCCTCCGGTTCCTCCCTCTATCCTCCCTCCAGTTCCACCCTCTATCCTCCCTCCGGTTCTTCCTTCCGATTCCTCCCTCCGGTTCCACCCTCTATCCTTCCTCTGGTTCCTCCCTCTATCCTCCCTCTGGTTCCTCCCTCTATATCCTCCCTCTGGTTCCTCCATCTGGTTCCTCCCTCTGGTTCCTCCCTCCGGTTCCTCCCTCTATCCTCCCTCCGGTTCCTCCCTCTATCCTCCCTCCGGTTCCTCCCTCTATCCTCCCTCCAGTTCCACCCTCTATCCTCCCTCCGGTTCTTCCTTCCGATTCCTCCCTCCGGTTCCACCCTCTATCCTTCCTCTGGTTCCTCCCTCTATCCTCCCTCTGGTTCCTCCCTCTATCCTCCCTCCGGTTCCTCCCTCCGGTTCCTCCCTCTATCCTCCATCCGGTTCCTCCCTCTATCCTCCCTCTGGTTCCTCCCTCTATATCCTCCATCTGGTTCCTCCATCTGGTTCCTCCCTCTATCCTCCATCCGGTTCCTCCCTCCGGTTGCTCCCTCTATCCTCCCTCTGGTTCCTCCCTCTATATCCTCCATCTGGTTCCTCCCTCCGGTTCCTCCCTCTATCCTCCCTCTGGTTCCTCCCTCTATATCCTCCATCTGGTTCCTCCATCTGGTTTCTCCCTCTATCCTCCCTCCGGTTCCTCCCTCCGGTTCCTCCCTCTATCCTCCCTCCGGTTCCTCCCTCTATCCTCCCTCCGGTTCCTCCCTCTATCCTCCCTCTGGTTCCTCCCTCTATATCCTCCCTCTGGTTCCTCCATCTGGTTCCTCCCTCCGGTTCCTCCCTCCGGTTCCTCCCTCTATCCTCCCTCCGGTTCCTCCCTCTATCCTCCCTCCGGTTCCTCCCTCTATCCTCCCTCCGGTTCCTCCCTCTATCCTCCCTCCGGGTCCTCCCTCTATCCTCCCTCCGGTTCCTCCCTCCGGTTCCTCCCTCTATCCTCCCTCCGGTTCCTCCCTCTGGTTCCTCCCTCTATCCTCCCTCCGGTTCCTCCCTCCGGTTCCTCCCTCTATCCTCCCTCTATCCTCCCTCCGGTTCCTCCCTCTATCCTCCCTCCGGTTCCTCCCTCTATCCTCCCTCTATCCTCCCTCCGGTTCCTCCCTCTATCCTCCCACTATCCTCCCTCCGGTTCCTCCCTCTATCCTCCCTCCGGTTCCTCCCTCCGGTTCCTCCCTCTATCCTCCCTCCGGTTCCTCCCTCTATCCTCCCTCCGGTACCTCCCTCTATCCTCCCTCCGGTTCCTCCCTCTATCCTCCCTCTATCCCCCCTATTCCTCCCTCTGGTTCCTCCCTCTATGCTCCCTCTATGCTCCCTCTATCCTCCCTCTATCCTCCCTCTATCCTCCCTCCGGTTCCTCCCTCTATCCTCCCTCTATCCTCCCTCCGGTTCCTCCCTCCGGTTCCTCCCTCCGGTTCCTCCCTCCGGTTCCTCCCTCCGGTTCCTCCCTCCTGTTCCTCCCTCTATCCTCCCTCTATCCTCCCTCTATCCTCCCTCGGTTCCTCCCTCTATCCTCCCTCCGGTTCCTCCCTCCGGTTCCTCCCTCCGGTTCCTCCCTCCGGTTCCTCCCTCTGGTTCCTCCCTCTATCCCCCTCTATCCTCCCTCCGGTTCCTCCCTCCGGTTCCTCCCTCCGGTTCCTCCCTCCGGTTCCTCCCTCCGGTTCCTCCCTCCGGTTCCTCCCTCCGGTTCCTCCCTCCGGTTCCTCCCTCTGGTTCCTCCCTCTATCCTCCCTCTGGTTCCTCCCTCTATCCTCCCTCTGGTTCCTCCCTCTATCCTCCCTCCGGTTCCTCCCTCTATCCTCCCTCCGGTTCCTCCCTCTATCCTCCCTCCGGTTCCTCCCTCTATCCTCCCTCCGGTTCCACCCTCTATCCTCCCTCCGGTTCTTCCTTCCGATTCCTCCCTCCGGTTCCACCCTCTATCCTTCCTCTGGTTCCTCCCTCTATCCTCCCTCTGGTTCCTCCCTCTATCCTCCCTCCGGTTCCTCCCTCCGGTTCCTCCCTCTATCCTCCCTCTGGTTCCTCCCTCTATATCCTCCATCTGGTTCCTCCATCTGGTTCCTCCCTCTATCCTCCATCCGGTTCCTCCCTCTATCCTCCCTCTGGTTCCTCCCTCTATATCCTCCATCTGGTTCCTCCCTCCGGTTCCTCCCTCTATCCTCCCTCTGGTTCCTCCCTCTATATCCTCCATCTGGTTCCTCCATCCGGTTCCTCCCTCTATCCTCCCTCCGGTTCCTCCCTCTATCCTCCCTCCGGTTCCTCCTCTATCCTCCCTCCGGTTCCCTCTATCCCTCTATCCTCTCCCTCTGGTTCCTCCCTGTGTATATCCTCCCTCTGGTTCCTCCATCTGGTTCCTCCCTCTGGTTCCTCCCTCCGGTTCCTCCCTCTATCCTCCCTCCGGTTCCTCCCTCTATCCTCCCTCCGGTTCCTCCCTCTATCCTCCCTCCGGGTCCTCCCTCTATCCTCCCTCCGGTTCCTCCCTCCGGTTCCTCCTCTATCCTCCCTCCGGTTCCTGTCCGGTTCCTCCCTCTATCCTCCCTCCGGTTCCTACCTCAGTATCCTGTCCGGTTCCTCCATCTATCCTAGTGTCCGTGTTCCTCCCTCCAGTATAGTGTTGGTGTGTACTACAGTGGTACTCTACAGTATAGTGTTGGTGTGTACTATCCTCCCTCCGGTTCTTGCCTGTCAGAAATTCACTCTGCTCTATCTGCTCAAGAACTGCAGTGGTACTCTACAGTATAGTGTTGGTGTGTACTACAGTGGTACTCTACAGTATAGTGTTGGTGTGTACTACAGTGGTACTCTACAGTATAGTGTTGGTGTGTACTACAGTGGTACTCTACAGTATAGTGTTGGTGTGTACTACAGTGGTACTCTACAGTATAGTGTTGGTGTGTACTACAGTGGTACTCTACAGTATAGTGTTGGTGTGTACTACAGTGGTACTCTACAGTATAGTGTTGGTGTGTACTACAGTGGTACTCTACAGTATAGTGTTGGTGTGTACTACAGTGGTACTCTACAGTATAGTGTTGGTGTGTACTACAGTGGTACTCTACAGTATAGTGTTGGTGTGTACTACAGTGGTACTCTACAGTATAGTGTTGGTGTGTACTACAGTGGTACTCTACAGTATAGTGTTGGTGTGTACTACAGTGGTACTCTATAGTATAGTGTTGGTGTGTACCACAGTGGTACTCTACAGTATAGTGTTGGTGTGTACTACAGTGTGTGTACAGTATAGTGTTGGTATGTACTACAGTGGTACTCTACAGTATAGTGTTGGTGTGTACTACAGTGGTACTCTACAGTATAGTGTTGGTATGTACTACAGTGGTACTCTACAGTATAGTGTTGGTATGTACTACAGTATAGTGTTGGTATGTACAGTATAGTGTGTGTACTACTACAGTATAGTGTTGGTGTGTACTACAGTGTGTGTACAGTATAGTGTTGGTGTGTACTACAGTGGTACTCTATAGTATAGTGTTGGTGTGTACTACAGTGGTACTCTACAGTATAGTGTTGGTGTGTACTACAGTGTGTGTACAGTATAGTGTTGGTGTGTACTACAGTGTGTGTACAGTATAGTGTTGGTGTGTACTACAGTGTGTGTACAGTATAGTGTTGGTGTGTACTACAGTGGTACTCTACAGTATAGTGTTGGTGTGTACTACAGTGGTACTCTACAGTATAGTGTTGGTGTGTACTACAGTGGTACTCTACAGTATAGTGTTGGTGTGTACCACAGTGTGTGTACAGTATAGTGTTGGTGTGTACCACAGTGGTACTCTACAGTATAGTGTTGGTGTGTACTACAGTGGTACTCTACAGTATAGTGTTGGTGTGTACTACAGTGGTACTCTACAGTATAGTGTTGGTGTGTACTACAGTGGTACTCTACAGTATAGTGTTGGTGTGTACTACAGTGGTACTCTACAGTATAGTGTTTGGTGTGTACTCTACAGTATAGTGTTGGTGTGTACTACAGTGGTACTCTACAGTATAGTGTTGGTGTGTACTACAGTGTGTGTACAGTATAGTGTTGGTGTGTACTACAGTGGTACTCTATAGTATAGTGTTGGTGTGTACTACAGTGGTACTCTACAGTATAGTGTTGGTGTGTACTACAGTGTGTGTACAGTATAGTGTTGGTATGTACTACAGTGTGTGTACAGTATAGTGTTGGTGTGTACTACAGTGGTACTCTACAGTATAGTGTTGTGTGTACTACAGTGGTACTCTATAGTATAGTGTTGGTGTGTACTACAGTGGTACTCTACAGTATAGTGTTGGTGTGTACTACAGTGGTACTCTACAGTATAGTGTTGGTGTGTACTACAGTGGTACTCTACAGTATAGTGTTGGTGTGTACTACAGTGGTACTCTACAGTATAGTGTTGGTGTGTACTACAGTGGTACTCTATAGTATAGTGTTGGTGTGTACTACAGTGGTACTCTACAGTATAGTGTTGGTGTGTACTACAGTGGTACTCTACAGTATAGTGTTGGTGTGTACTACAGTGGTACTCTACAGTATAGTGTTGGTGTGTACTACAGTGGTACTCTACAGTATAGTGTTGGTGTGTACTACAGTGGTACTCTATAGTATAGTGTTAGTGTGTACTACAGTGGTAGTTAGTGTTGTGTGTACTACAGTGGTACTCTACAGTATAGTGTTAGTGTGTACTACAGTGGTACTCTATAGTATAGTGTTGGTGTGTACTACAGTGGTACTCTACAGTATAGTGTTGGTGTGTTCTACAGTATAGTGTTGTGTCCTGTACGCTTACCTCCCGAACAGATCCCCAGATGAACCAATCTCTATCTCTATCAATCTATACACTCCACACTGCCCTTTCCCACCTGGACAAGAGGGAGACTGACGTCAGAATGCTGTTCATTGACTACAGCTCAGCATTCAACACTATAGTTCCTTCCAAGCTCATTACTAAGCTAAGGTCCCTGGGACTAAACACCTGCCTCTGCAACTGGACTCTCTGACGGGGCGGACCGAGGTGTAGAGGGTCGCTGATCCTCAACACGGGAGCTCCTCAGGGGTGTGTGCTTAATCCCCTCCTGTACTCCCTGTTCAGCCACGACTCCATCACCATCATTAAGTTTACCAACGACACGACGGCGGTAGGCCTGATCACTGACGACGATGAGACATCCTTTGGGGAGGAGGTCAGAGACCTGGCAGGGTGGTGCCAGAAACAATCAATCAAGTGTATTTACAAAGCCTTTTGTAAATGTAAGTTGGCTTTTCATAGCCGATCATTCAGAGTATCTCTACCACTCCTGCTGTCTCTAGAGAGTTGAAAACAGCAGGTCTGGGACAGGTAGCACGTCCGGTCAACAGGTCAGGGTTCCATAGCCGCAGGCCGAACAGTTGAAACTGGAGCAGCAGCACGACCAGGTGGACTGGGAAGAGCAAGGAGTCTTCAGGCCAGGTAGTCCTGAGGCATGGTCCTAGGGCTCAGGTCCTCCGAGAAAAGAGAGAGAGTTAGAGGGAGCATACTTAAATTCACACAGGACACCGGATAAGACAGGAGAAATACTTCAGATTTAACAGATCGACCCTAGCCCCCCGACACATAAACTACTGCAGCATAAATACAGGAGGGCTCGGGAGACACTGTGGCCCCGACCGATGATACCACCAGACAGGGCCAACCAGGCAGGATATAACCCCACCCACTTTACAGTCAACTATACTATATATACTGGTGGTCTGTTTGTCTGGTGGTCTGTTGTTATGTTGGTCTGGTGATCTGGTGGTCTGGTGGTCTGTTGGTCTGGTGGTCTGTTGGTCTGGTGGTCTGTTGGTCTGTTGGTCTGGTGGTCTGGTCTGGTGGTCTGTTGGTCTGGTGGTCTGGTGGTCTGGTGGTCTGGTGGTCTGGTGGTCTGGTGGTCTGGTGGTCTGGTGGTCTGGTGGTCTGGTGGTCTGGTGGTCTGGTGGTCTGGTGGTCTGGTGGTTCCATGTAAAGGTCAGAGCAGGTCAGTTTGTGATCTTGACGAGGAACAAAATGAGTCTCCTTGATTTGATTGTGTGTGTGTGCGTGAATACGTGCGGGCTCAACTCAGGAAATAAAAGGATAGGCAGTTACACTCTACTTTAGTAGAACACAAAGACAGATTACAGAGGGCAGATCTCTGATAACCACTAACATTGTCTCTCCTCTCCTCTCTTGTCCTCTCCTCTCCTCTTGTCCTCTCCTCCCCTCCTCTTCCCTCCCCTTCACTCCTCTCCTCTTCTCTCCTCTCATCACCTCCTCTTCCCTCCCCTTCACTCCTCTCCTTTCCTCCTCCCCTCTCCTTTCCTCTCATGTCCTCTCCTTTCGTTTCCCCTTCTCCCCTCTCTTCTCTCCTCTCCTCCCCTCCTCTCCTCTTCCCTCACCTCCCCTCCTCTCCTTCTCTCCTCTTCCCTCCTCTCCTCTTCCTTTCCATTTTCTCCTCTCCTCCCCTCCTTTTCCTTCCCCTCCTTTCCTCACCTCTACTCTACTCCCCTCATTTCCCCTCCCCATGTTTTCTCTCTCTTCCTCTCCTCCCCTCCTCGCCTCCCCTCCTCTTCCCTCCTCTCCTCTCCTCTCCTCTCTTCCCCTTCTCCCCTCCTCTTCCCTCCCCTCCTCTCCTCCCATCATTTTCCCTCCTCTCCTCTCCTGCCATCATCTCCTCCCCTGCCATCATCTCCTCCCCTCCTCTCCCCTCCCCTCCTCTCCTGCCATCATCTCCTCCCCTCCTCTCCCCTCCCATTTCTCTGTCTCAAGGGGAAGAGGAATAAACCAGGACTGAAGTTATCTGGTTCTCCAGAGGCGGGTCGTGGTCGTGGAGGAGAGGAGACAGACATCAAGTAGGTTCCTCCCTGTTGGCTGCGTAGGAACATCTGGCCTGTTGGGCCAATAGCATCTCTTAAATCCCCATGGTAACACGATGGTATTAGGACTGGTACAAAGCCATTCAGCTAACCGTCAACAACCAACTGAAATGTGTAATGGAGAATATGACGCTTGAGCAAAACTGTTTGGTGAAAGGAAGCTCTCAAAATAAAGAGAGTTGTACACTCAACTCCTAGTCATTTATTAGGTAATCATTTATTTGGTAAATACCCCCAATAAATGACTGGGAGTTTATATATATATCAAATCAAATCAAATCAAATGTATTTATATAGCCCTTCGTACATCAGCTGATATCTCAAAGTGCTGTACAGAAACCCAGCCTAAAACCCCAAACAGCAAACAATGCAGGTGTAAAAGCACGGTGGCTAGGAAAAACTCCCTAGAAAGGCCAAAACCTAGGAAGAAACCTAGAGAGGAACCGGGCTATGTGGGGTGGCCAGTCCTCTTCTGGCTGTGCCGGGTGGAGATTATAACAGAACATGACCAAGATGTTCAAATGTTCATAAATGACCAGCATGGTCAAATAATAATAAGGCAGAACAGTTGAAACTGGAGCAGCAGCACAGTCAGGTGGACTGGGGACAGCAAGGAGCCATCATGTCAGGTAGTCCTGGGGCACGGTCCTAGGGCTCAGGTCCTCCGAGAGAGAGAAAGAAAGAGAGAATTAGAGAGAGCATATGTGGGGTGGCCAGTCCTCTTCTGGCTGTGCCGGGTGGAGATTATAACAGAACGTGGCCAAGATGTTCAAATGTTCATAAATGACCAGCATGGTTGAATAATAGTAAGGCAGAACAGTTGAAACTGGAGCAGGAGCATGGCCAGGTGGACTGGGGACAGCAAGGAGTCCTCATGTCAGGTAGTCCTGGGACATGGTCCTAGGGCCCAGGCCAGTTGAAACTGGAGCAGCAGCATGGCCAGGTGGACTGGGGACAGCAAGGAGTCATCATGTCAGGTAGTCCTGGGGCATGGTTCTAGGGCTCAGGTCCTCCGAGAGAGAGAAAGAAAGAGAGAAGGAGAGAATTAGAGAACGCACACTTAGATTTACACAGGACACCGAATAGGACAGGAGAAGTACTCCAGATAAACAAACTGACCCTAGCCCCCGACACATAAACTACTGCAGCATAAATACTGGAGGCTGAGACAGGAGGGGTCAGGAGACACTGTGGCCCCATCCGAGGACACCCCGGACAGGGCCAAACAGGAAGGATATAACCCCACCCACTTTGCCAAAGCACAGCCCCCACACCACTAGAGGGAAATCTTCAACCACCAACTTACCATCCTGAGACAAGGCCGAGTATAGCCCACAAAGATCTCCGACACGGTACAACCCAAGGGGGGGGAACCCAGACAGGCCGACCACAACAGTGAATCAACCCACCCAGGTGACGCATCCCCCAGGGACGGCACGAGAGAGCCCCAGCAAGCCAGTGACTCAGCCCCCGTAACAGGGTTAGAGGCAGAGAATCCCAGTGGAAAAGGGGAACCGGCCAGGCAGAGACAGCAAGGGCGGTTCGTTGCTCCAGAGCCTTTCCGTTCACCTTCCCACTCCTGGGCCAGACTACACTCAATCATATGACCCACTGAAGAGATGAGTCTTCAGTAAAGACTTAAAGGTTGAGACCGAGTTTGCGTCTCTGACATGGGTAGGCAGACCGTTCCATAAAAATGGAGCTCTATAGGAGAAAGCCCTGCCTCCAGCTGTTTGCTTAGAAATTCTAGGGACAATTAGGAGGCCTGCGTCTTGTGACCGTAGCGTACGTATAGGTATGTACGGCAGGACCAAATCAGAGAGGTAGGTAGGAGCAAGCCCATGTAATGCTTTGTAGGTTAGCAGTAAAACCTTGAAATCAGCCCTTGCTTTGACAGGAAGCCAGTGTAGAGAGGCTAGCACTGGAGTAATATGATCAAATTTTTGGGTTCTAGTCAGGATTCTAGCAGCCGTATTTAGCACTAACTGAAGTTTATTTAGTGCTTTATCCGGGTAGCCGGAAAATAGAGCATTGCAGTAGTCTAACCTAGAAGTGACAAAAGCATGGATTAATTTTTCTGCATCATTTTTGGACAGAAAGTTTCTGATTTTTGCAATGTTACGTAGATGGAAAAAAGCTGTCCTCGAAATGGTCTTAATATGTTCTTCAAAAAGAGAGATCAGGGTCCAGAGTAACGCCGAGGTCCTTCACAGTTTTATTTGAGACGACTGTACAACCATTAAGATTAATTGTCAGATTCAACAGAAGATCTCTTTGTTTCTTGGGACCTAGAACAAGCATCTCTGTTTTGTCCGAGTTTAATAGTAGAAAGTTTGCAGCCATCCACTTCCTTATGTCTGAAACACATGCTTCTAGCGAGGGCAATTTTGGTGCTTCACCATGTTTCATTGAAATGTACAGCTGTGTGTCATCCGCATAGCAGTGAAAGTTTACATTATGTTTTCGAATAACATCCCCAAGAGGTAAAATATATAGTGAAAACAATAGTGGTCCTAAAACAGAACCTTGAGGAACACCGAAATGTACAGTTGATTTGTCAGAGGACAAACCATTCACAGAGACAAACTGATATCTTTCCGACAGATAAGACCTAAACCAGGCCAGAACATGTCCGTGTAGACCAATTTGGGTTTCCAATCTCTCCAAAAGAATGTGGTGATCGATGGTATCAAAAGCAGCACTAAGGTCTAGGAGCACGAGGACAGATGCAGAGCCTCGGTCCGATGCCATCAAAATGTCATTTACCACCTTCACAAGTGCCGTCTCAGTGCTATGATGGGGTCTAAAACCAGACTGAAGCATTTCGTATACATTGTTTGTCTTCAGGAAGGCAGTGAGTTGCTGCGCAACAGCCTTCTCTAAAATCTTTGAGAGGAATGGAAGATTCGATATAGGCCGATAGTTTTTATATTTTCTGGGTCAAGGTTTGGCTTTTTCAAGAGAGGCTTTATTACTGCCACTTTTAGTGAGTTTGGTACACATCCAGTGGATAGAGAGCCGTTTATTATGTTCAACATAGGAGGGCCAAGCACAGGAAGCAGCTCTTTCAGTAGTTTAGTTGGAATAGGGTCCAGTATACAGCTTGAAGGTTTAGAGGCCATGATTATTTTCATCATTGTGTCAAGAGATATAGTACTAAAACACTTGAGCGTCTCTCTTGATCCTAGGTCCTGGCAGAGTTGTGCAGACTCAGGACAACTGAGGTTTGGAGGAATACGCAGGTTTAAAGAGGAGTCCGTAATTTGCTTTCTAATAATCATAATCTTTTCCTCAAAGAAGTTCATGAATTTATCACTGCTAAAGTGCAAGTCATCCTCTCTTGGGGAATGCTGCTTTTTAGTTAGCTTTGCCACAGTATCAAAAAGGAATTTCGGATTGTTCTTATTTTCCTCAATTAAGTTAGAAAAATAGGACGATCGAGCAGCAGTAAGGGCTCTTCGGTACTGATTTGATTTGATTTGATTTGATATATATATATGGAGTGTGTGACTCTTTATTTTGATAGTTTCTAGTTTATTCGCCGTTAGTCAGCACCTCCAAACAAAAATATTTATTCTGTGTGTGATCCATCTCTAAGCTGCCATTATTATGGGAAAAAAATAAATCTTTCTGAGTAACACATCTGGGAGGACCGAGACACAGTGAGGGAAATGTTTATATGGCATTTAATCATGCATTATTTTACCTGTGACTAGTGTCATTTTGTTCAGGGAAATTACAGAAAACTGTGATTATCTCCCTGGAAGAAATCCCAAGGAGATCTGACGTGTCCCTGAGCACAGGACTCCAGTCGTTATGTCGCTTCTAGAATCTACCGCTAACAATCGTTATGTCGCTTCTAGAATCTACCGCTAACTATCGTTATGTCGCTTCTAGAATCTACCGCTAACAGTCGGTATGTCGCTTCTAGAATCTACCGCTAACAGTCGTTATGTCGCTTCTAGAATCTACCGCTAACAGTCGTTATGTCGCTTCTAGAATCTATCGTTATGTCGCTTCTAGAATCTACCGCTAACAGTCGTTATGTCGCTTCTAGAATCTATCGTTATGTCGCTTCTAGAATCTACCACTAACAGTCGTTATGTCGCTTCTAGAATCTATCGTTATGTCGCTTCTAGAATCTACCGCTAACAGTCGTTATGTCGCTTCTAGAATCTATCGTTATGTCGCTTCTAGAATCTACCGCTAACTATCGTTATGTCGCTTCTAGAATCTACCGCTAACAATCGTTATGTCGCTTCTAGAATCTACCGCTAACAGTCGTTATGTCGCTTCTAGAATCTACCGCTAACAGTCGTTATGTCGCTTCTAGAATCTACCGCTAACTATCGTTATGTCGCTTCTAGAATCTACCGCTAACAATCGTTATGTCGCTTCTAGAATCTACCGCTAACTATCGTTATGTCGCTTCTAGAATCTACCGCTAACAATCGTTATGTGGCTTCTAGAATCTATCGTTATGTGGCTTCTAGAATCTATCGTTATGTGGCTTCTAGAATCTATCGTTATGTGGCTTCTAGAATCTACCGCTAACAATCGTTATGTGGCTTCTAGAATCTACCGCTAACAGTCGTTATGTCGCTTCTAGAATCTATCGTTATGTCGCTTCTAGAATCTACCGCTAACAGTCGTTATGTCGCTTCTAGAATCTATCGTTATGTCGCTTCTAGAATCTATCGCTAACTATCGTTATGTCGCTTCTAGAATCTACCGCTAACAATCGTTATGTCGCTTCTAGAATCTACCGCTAACAGTCGTTATGTCGCTTCTAGAATCTATCGTTATGTCGCTTCTAGAATCTACCGCTAACAGTCGTTATGTCGCTTCTAGAATCTATCGTTATGTCGCTTCTAGAATCTACCGCTAACAGTCTTTATGTCGCTTCTAGAATCTATCGTTATGTC
The DNA here is from genome assembly GCF_021184085.1 of Oncorhynchus gorbuscha. Taxonomy (NCBI): domain Eukaryota; kingdom Metazoa; phylum Chordata; class Actinopteri; order Salmoniformes; family Salmonidae; genus Oncorhynchus; species Oncorhynchus gorbuscha. Next base: position 24,235 of record NW_025746565.1, on the reverse strand, counting down.
GCTTCTAGAATCTACCGCTAACTATCGTTATGTCGCTTCTAGAATCTACCGCTAACAATCGTTATGTCGCTTCTAGAATCTACCGCTAACTATCGTTATGTCGCTTCTAGAATCTACCGCTAACAATCGTTATGTCGCTTCTAGAATCTATCGTTATGTGGCTTCTAGAATCTATCGTTATGTGGCTTCTAGAATCTATCGTTATGTGGCTTCTAGAATCTACCGCTAACAATCGTTATGTGGCTTCTAGAATCTACCGCTAACAGTCGTTATGTCGCTTCTAGAATCTATCGTTATGTCGCTTCTAGAATCTACCGCTAACAGTCGTTATGTCGCTTCTAGAATCTATCGTTATGTCGCTTCTAGAATCTATCGCTAACTATCGTTATGTCGCTTCTAGAATCTACCGCTAACAATCGATATGTCGCTTCTAGAATCTACCGCTAACAGTCGTTATGTCGCTTCTAGAATCTATCGTTATGTCGCTTCTAGAATCTACCGCTAATAGTCGTTATGTCGCTTCTAGAATCTATCGTTATGTCGCTTCTAGAATCTACCGCTAACAGTCGTTATGTCGCTTCTAGAATCTATCGTTATGTCGCTTCTAGAATCTACCGCTAACTATCGTTATGTCGCTTCTAGAATCTACCGCTAACAATCGTTATGTCGCTTCTAGAATCTACCGCTAACAGTCGTTATGTCGCTTCTAGAATCTACCGCTAACAGTCGTTATGTCGCTTCTAGAATCTACCGCTAACTATCGTTATGTCGCTTCTAGAATCTACCGCTAACAATCGTTATGTCGCTTCTAGAATCTACCGCTAACTATCGTTATGTCGCTTCTAGAATCTACCGCTAACAATCGTTATGTCGCTTCTAGAATCTATCGTTATGTGGCTTCTAGAATCTATCGTTATGTGGCTTCTAGAATCTATCGTTATGTGGCTTCTAGAATCTACCGCTAACAATCGTTATGTCGCTTCTAGAATCTATCGTTATGTGGCTTCTAGAATCTACCGCTAACAATCGTTATGTCGCTTCTAGAATCTACCGCTAACAATCGTTATGTTGCTTCTAGAATCTATCGTTATGTGGCTTCTAGAATCTATCGTTATGTGGCTTCTAGAATCTATCGTTATGTGGCTTCTAGAATCTACCGCTAACAGTCGTTATGTCGCTTCTAGAATCTACCGCTAACAGTCGTTATGTCGCTTCTAGAATCTACCGCTAACAATCGTTATGTCGCTTCTAGAATCTATCGTTATGTGGCTTCTAGAATCTATCGTTATGTGGCTTCTAGAATCTATCGTTATGTGGCTTCTAGAATCTACCGCTAACAGTCGTTATGTGGCTTCTAGAATCTACCGCTAACTATCGTTATGTCGCTTCTAGAATCTACCGCTAACAGTCGTTATGTCGCTTCTAGAATCTATCGTTATGTCGCTTCTAGAATCTATCGTTATGTCGCTTCTAGAATCTACCGCTAACTATCGTTATGTCGCTTCTAGAATCTACCGCTAACAATCGTTATGTCGCTTCTAGAATCTACAGCTAACAATCGTTATGTCGCTTCTAGAATCTACCGCTAACAATCGTTATGTCGCTTCTAGAATCTACCGCTAACAATCGTTATGTCGCTTCTAGAATCTACCGCTAACTGTCGTTATGTCGCTTCTAGAATCTACCGCTAACTATCGTTATGTCGCTTCTAGAATCTATCGTTATGTCGCTTCTAGAATCTATCGTTATGTCGCTTCTAGAATCTATCGTTATGTCGCTTCTAGAATCTACCGCTAACAATCGTTATGTCGCTTCTAGAATCTACCGCTAACAATCGTTATGTCGCTTCTAGAATCTACCGCTAACAATCGTTATGTCGCTTCTAGAATCTTACCGCTAACAATCGTTATGTCGCTTCTAGAATCTTACCGCTAACAATCGTTATGTCGCTTCTAGAATCTACCGCTAACAATCGTTATGTCGCTTCTAGAATCTTACCGCTAACAATCGTTATGTCGCTTCTAGAATCTTACCGCTAACAATCGTTATGTCGCTTCTAGAATCTACCGCTAACTATCGTTATGTCGCTTCTAGAATCTACCGCTAACAATCGTTATGTCGCTTCTAGAATCTACAGCTAACTATCGTTATGTCGCTTCTAGAATCTACAGCTAACAATCGTTATGTCGCTTCTAGAATCTACCGCTAACTATCGTTATGTCGCTTCTAGAATCTACAGCTAACAATCGTTATGTCGCTTCTAGAATCTACCGCTAACTATCGTTATGTCGCTTCTAGAATCTACCGCTAACAATCGTTATGTCGCTTCTAGAATCTACAGCTAACAATCGTTATGTCGCTTCTAGAATCTACAGCTAACAATCGTTATGTCGCTTCTAGAATCTACAGCTAACAATCGTTATGTCGCTTCTAGAATCTACCGCTAACTATCGTTATGTCGCTTCTAGAATCTACCGCTAACAATCCTCTAGAATCTACAGCTAACAATCGTTATGCTTCTAGAATCTACAGCTAACAATCGTTATGTCGCTTCTAGAATCTACAGCTAACTATCGTTATGTCGCTTCTAGAATCTACAGCTAACAATCGTTATGTCGCTTCTAGAATCTACCACTAACAATCGTTATGTCGCTTCTAGAATCTACAGCTAACAATCGTTATGTCGCTTTTGGAATCTACCGCTAACAATCGTTATGTCGCTTCTAGAATCTACCGCTAACAATCGTTATGTCGCTTCTAGAATCTACAGCTAACAATCGTTATGTCGCTTCTAGAATCTACAGCTAACTATCGTTATGTCGCTTCTAGAATCTACAGCTAACAATCGTTATGTCGCTTCTAGAATCTACCGCTAACAATCATTATGTCGCTTCTAGAATCTACCGCTAACTATCGTTATGTCGCTTCTAGAATCTACCGCTAACAATCGTTATGTCGCTTCTAGAATCTACAGCTAACAATCGTTATGTCGCTTCTAGAATCTACAGCTAACTATCGTTATGTCGCTTCTAGAATCTACAGCTAACAATCGTTATGTCGCTTCTAGAATCTACAGCTAACTATCGTTATGTCGCTTCTAGAATCTACAGCTAACAATCGTTATGTCGCTTCTAGAATCTACCGCTAACAATCGTTATGTCGCTTCTAGAATCTACCGCTAACTATCGTTATGTCGCTTCTAGAATCTACCGCTAACAATCGTTATGTCGCTTCTAGAATCTACCGCTAACAATCGTTATGTCGCTTCTAGAATCTACAGCTAACAATCGTTATGTCGCTTCTAGAATCTACAGCTAACTATCGTTATGTCGCTTCTAGAATCTACCGCTAACAATCGTTATGTCGCTTCTAGAATCTACAGCTAACAATCGTTATCTTCTAGAATCTACAGCTAACAATCGTTATGTCGCTTCTAGAATCTACAGCTAACAATCGTTATGTCGCTTCTAGAATCTACAGCTAACTATCGTTATGTCGCTTCTAGAATCTACCGCTAACAATCGTTATGTCGCTTCTAGAATCTACAGCTAACAATCGTTATGTCGCTTCTAGAATCTACAGCTAACTATCGTTATGTCGCTTCTAGAATCTACAGCTAACAATCGTTATGTCGCTTCTAGAATCTACCGCTAACAATCGTTATGTCGCTTCTAGAATCTACAGCTAACAATCGTTATGTCGCTTCTAGAATCTACAGCTAACAATCGTTATGTCGCTTCTAGAATCTACCGCTAACAATCGTTATGTCGCTTCTAGAATCTACCGCTAACAATCGTTATGTCGCTTCTAGAATCTACAGCTAACAATCGTTATGTCGCTTCTAGAATCTACAGCTAACTATCGTTATGTCGCTTCTAGAATCTACAGCTAACAATCGTTATGTCGCTTCTAGAATCTACCGCTAACAATCGTTATGTCTTCTAGAATCTACCGCTAACTATCGTTATGTCGCTTCTAGAATCTACAGCTAACAATCGTTATGTCGCTTCTAGAATCTACCGCTAACTATCGTTATGTCGCTTCTAGAATCTACCGCTAACAATCGTTATGTCGCTTCTAGAATCTACCGCTAACAATCGTTATGTCGCTTCTAGAATCTACAGCTAACAATCGTTATGTCGCTTCTAGAATCTACAGCTAACAATCGTTAAGGGATGTAACTTGGATGTTGAATGGATTTTGGGCACCGACCATCCAGGCTATTTACTGGCCCAAAATCTGTCCCATGTGAAAAGACAGAATTTCTACTAACCAGGTCTGAAAAGGACTAGCCTCGGGCTAGTGGACGGGCTTAAATTCTATCAGCCACCCAGAACAATACGAGTAGATGATGCTGGAATAGTAGGGAACTATAAAACATTTAACAAGTTAAACACACAAGGTTTTTTTCTTCTCATTTTTATGGTTGGTTATTGTGGGTCATTAATGCTATGAAGTAGCCTTTTCATTTGGTGTTTTTAACAAGTGTTTTTCTACGTGTGGGTTTCTATTCGTCGTTGCTACACCCAATAGGACTACGGTATGGAGGATGTCATCACTAGAAGGCTGTCTTTTATCAACACACGATTATCTCTTCAATCCGTTCTAATACCCTCGTGTGTTGTCATCATATCATTACAAATCAACCCTCCAAGATATGGTCTCTTTCTTTGAATAGGAGTGTTTTCTTTTAACTCTGAAAACCTCTCAATGTTTGTTTTTGTATTTCTCTCCTTACTGGGTTTTCAGCAGCTTTGATTATGTGGGCCGTTATTCATCCTGACTGTGTATTACATTATACATCTCATCTCTTCTCGTCCTCTCTGTCCCCTTTATTCCCCTCCTTCCTAACTGCCTGTCTCTCCTCCTCTGTGTTATGGACTACATCTCTCCTCTTCTCGTCCTCTCTGTCTCTCCTCCTCTGTGTTATGGACTACATCTCTTCTCTTCTCGTCCTCTCTGTCTCTCCTCCTCTGTGTTATGGACTACATCTCTTCTCTTCTCGTCCTCTCTGTCTCTCCTCCTCTGTGTTATGGACTACATCTCTCCTCATCTCGTCCTCTCTGTCTCTCCTCCTCTGTGTTATGGACTACATCTCTCCTCTTCTCGTCCTCTCTGTCTCTCCTCCTCTGTGTTATGGACTACATCTCTCCTCTTCTCGTCCTCTCTGTCTCTCCTCCTCTGTGTTATGGACTACATCTCTCCTCTTCTCGTCCTCTCTGTCTCTCCTCCTCTGTGTTATGGACTACATCTCTTCTCTTCTCGTCCTCTCTGTCTCTCCTCCTCTGTGTTACGGACTACATCTCTCCTCTTCTCGTCCTCTCTGTCTCTCCTCCTCTGTGTTACGGACTACATCTCTCCTCTTCTCGTCCTCTCTGTCTCTCCTCCTCTGTGTTATGGACTACATCTCTCCTCTTCTCGTCCTCTCTGTCTCTCCTCCTCTGTGTTATGGACTACATCTCTCCTCTTCTCGTCCTCTCTGTCTCTCCTCCTCTGTGTTATGGACTACATCTCTCCTCTTCTCGTCCTCTCTGTCTCTCCTCCTCTGTGTTATGGACTACATCTCTCCTCTTCTCGTCATCTCTGTCTCTCCTCCTCTGTGTTATGGACTACATCTCTCCTCTTCTCGTCCTCTCTGTCTCTCCTCCTCTGTGTTATGGACTACATCTCTCCTCTTCTCATCCTCTCTGTCTCTCCTCCTGCTGTGTTATGTTATGGACTACATCTCTCCTCTTCTCGTCCTCTCTGTCTCTCCTCCTGCTGTGTTATGTTACGGACTACATCTCTCCTCTTCTCGTCCTCTCTGTCTCTCCTCCTCTGTGTTACGGACTACATCTCTCCTCTTCTCGTCCTCTCTGTCTCTCCTCCTCTGTGTTAAGGACTACATCTCTTCTCTTCTCGTCCTCTCTGTCTCTCCTCCTCTGTGTTATGGACTACATCTCTCCTCTTCTCGTCCTCTCTGTCTCTCCTCCTGCTGTGTTATGTTATGGACTACATCTCTTCTCTTCTCGTCCTCTCTGTCTCTCCTCCTCTGTGTTATGGACTACATCTCTTCTCTTCTCGTCCTCTCTGTCTCTCCTCCTGCTGTGTTATGTTATGGACTACATCTCTCCTCTTCTCGTCCTCTCTGTCTCTCCTCCTCTGTGTTATGGACTACATCTCTCCTCTTCTCGTCCTCTCTGTCTCTCCTCCTCTGTGTTATGGACTACATCTCTTCTCTTCTCGTCCTCTCTGTCTCTCCTCCTCTGTGTTATGGACTACATCTCTCCTCTTCTCGTCCTCTCTGTCTCTCCTCCTCTGTGTTATGGACTACATCTCTTCTCTTCTCGTCCTCTCTGTCTCTCCTCCTCTGTGTTATGGACTACATCTCTCCTCTTCTCGTCCTCTCTGTCTCTCCTCCTCTGTGTTATGGACTACATCTCTTCTCTTCTCGTCCTCTCTGTCTCTCCTCCTCTGTGTTATGGACTACATCTCTCCTCTTCTCGTCCTCTCTGTCTCTCCTCCTCTGTGTTATGGACTACATCTCTTCTCTTCTCGTCCTCTCTGTCTCTCCTCCTCTGTGTTATGGACTACATCTCTTCTCGTCCTCTCTGGCTCTCCTCCTCTGTGTTATGGACTACATCTCTCCTCTTCTCGTCCTCTCTGTCTCTCCTCCTCTGTGTTATGGACTACATCTCTTCTCTTCTCGTCCTCTCTGTCTCTCCTCCTCTGTGTTATGGACTACATCTCTCCTCTTCTCGTCCTCTCTGTCTCTCCTCCTCTGTGTTATGGACTACATCTCTCCTCTTCTCGTCCTCTCTGTCTCTCCTCCTCTGTGTTATGGACTACATCTCTCCTCTTCTCGTCCTCTCTGTCTCTCCTCCTCTGTGTTATGGACTACATCTCTCCTCTTCTCGTCCTCTCTGTCTCTCCTCCTCTGTGTTATGGACTACATCTCTCCCCTTCTCGTCCTCTCTGTCTCTCTTCCTCTGTGTTATGGACTACATCTCTCCTCTTCTCGTCCTCTCTGTCTCTCCTCCTCTGTGTTACGGACTACATCTCTCCTCTTCTCGTCCTCTCTGTCTCTCCTCCTCTGTGTTACGGACTACATCTCTCCTCTTCTCGTCCTCTCTGTCTCTCCTCCTCTGTGTTACGGACTACATCTCTCTTCTCTTCTCGTCCTCTCTGTCTCTCCTCCTCTGTGTTACGGACTACATCTCTCCTCTTCTCGTCCTCTCTGTCTCTCCTCCTCTGTGTTATGGACTACATCTCTTCTCTTCTCGTCCTCTCTGTCTCTCCTCCTCTGTGTTATGGACTACATCTCTTCTCTTCTCGTCCTCTCTGTCTCTCCTCCTCTGTGTTACGGACTACATCTCTCCTCTTCTCGTCCGCTCTGTCTCTCCTCCTCTGTGTTACGGACTACATCTCTCCTCTTCTCGTCCTCTCTGTCTCTCCTCCTCTGTGTTATGGACTACATCTCTTCTCTTCTCGTCCTCTCTGTCTCTCCTCCTCTGTGTTATGGACTACATCTCTCCTCTTCTCGTCCTCTCTGTCTCTCCTCCTGCTGTGTTATGTTATGGACTACATCTCTTCTCTTCTCGTCCTCTCTGTCTCTCCTCCTGCTGTGTTATGTTATGGACTACATCTCTTCTCTTCTCGTCCTCTCTGTCTCTCCTCCTCTGTGTTATGGACTACATCTCTTCTCTTCTCGTCCTCTCTGTCTCTCCTCCTGCTGTGTTATGTTATGGACTACATCTCTCCTCTTCTCGTCCTCTCTGTCTCTCCTCCTGCTGTGTTATGTTATGGACTACATCTCTTCTCTTCTCGTCCTCTCTGTCTCTCCTCCTCTGTGTTATGGACTACATCTCTTCTCTTCTCGTCCTCTCTGTCTCTCCTCCTGCTGTGTTATGTTATGAACTACATCCGTGTTTGTGATTCTGTTTTTACACCATTTCTGTGTTCCTGTCTGTTGGTTTTTCCTGTCTGTACTTCTGTCTGCGCTGCTGTCTGTCGTTATTCTCTCATCGTGTTTTCTCTCTTTCTGACTCCTAGAGCTACAGGACACGGTCTGACTGACTTTTAAACTTTCTCTTGATTTCTTTGAAATGTTCTTTGTCGGTGTGTTTCTGCCGATGAAGTAGTGCTTTGTCACTGCCGTCCATGTGCAGGAGGTGTGAATGAGAATGAGACATGCTGTCCTCTTTAGTTACTCTCTGTCTGTCTCTCTCTCGCTACTCTCTGTCTGTCTCTCTCTCGCTGTATCTCTGTATGTCTTTCTCTCCCCTCTCTCTATCTCTCTGTCTCTGTCTCTATCTCTCTGTCTCCCTCTCTCTCTCTGTCTCTCTCTATCTCTCTGTCTCTGTCTCTATCTCTCTGTCTCTCTCTCTCTCTCTCTCTCTCTCTCTCTCTCTCTCTCTCTCTCTCTCTCTCTCTCTCTCTCTCTGTCTCTGTCTCTGTCTCTACCTCTCTGTCTCCTCTCTCTCTCTCTCTCTCTCTCTCTCTCTCTCTCTCTCTCTCTCTCTCTCTCTCTCTCTCTCTCTCTGTCTCCCCCTCCTCTCTCTCTCTCTCTCTGTCTCTCTCTCTCTCTCTCTCTCTCTCTCTCTCTCTCTCTCTCTCTCTCTCTCTCTCTCTCTCTGTCTCTAACTCTCTGTCTCCCCCCCCTCTCTCTCTCAATTCAAGTCAATTCAATTCAATTCAAGGGGCTTTATTGGCATGGGTAACATGTGTTAACATTGCCAAAGCAAGTGAGGTAGATAATATACAAAAGTGAAATAAACAATAAAAATTAACAGTAAACATTACACATACAGAAATGTCAAAACAATAAAGACATTACAAATGTCATATTATATATATATACAGTGTTTTAACAATGTACAAATGGTTAAAGAACACAAGGGAAAATGAATAAGCATAAATATGGGTTGTATTTACAATGGTGTTTGTTCTTCACTGGTTGCCCTTTTCTCGTGGCAACAGGTCACAAATCTTGCTGCTGTGATGTCACACTGTGGAATTTCACCCAGTAGATATGAGAGTTTATCAAAATTGGATTTGTTTTCGAATTCTTTGTGGATCTGTGTGATCTGGGGGAAATATGTGTCTCTAATATGGTCATACATTGGGCAGAAGGTTAGGAAGTGCAGCTCAGTTCCCACCTCATTTTGTGGGCAGTGAGCACATTGTTTCTCTGTCTCTCTCTCTCTCTCTCTCTCTGTCTCGGTCTCTCTCTCTCTCTCTCTCTCTCTCTGTCTCTCTCTGTCTCTGTCTCTCTCTCTCTGTCTCTGTCTCTGTCTCTCTGTCTCTCTGTCTCTCTGTCTCTGTCTCTCTGTCTCTGTCTCTCTGTCTCTGTCTCTGTCTCTCTGTCTCTCTGTCTCTCTGTCTGTGTCTCTCTCTGTCTGTGTCTCTCTCTCTCTCTCTCTGTCTCTCTCTCTGTCTCTGTCTCTGTCTCTCTGTCTCTGTTTCTCTGTCTCTCTCTCTCTCTGTCTCTGTCTCTCTCTCTCTGTCTCTCTGTCTGTGTCTCTCTCTGTCTGTGTCTCTCTCTCTCTCTCTCTCTGTCTCTCTGTCTCTGTCTCTGTCTCTGTTTCTCTGTCTCTCTCTCTCTCTGTCTCGGTCTCTCTGTCTCTGTCTCTCTGTCTCTCTGTCTCTCTGTCTCTGTCTCTCTGTCTCTGTCTCTGTCTCTGTCTCTCTGTCTGTGTCTCTCTGTCTGTGTCTCTCTGTCTGTGTCTCTCTGTCTGTGTCTCTCTGTCTCTCTCTGTCTCTGTCTCTCTCTCTCTGTCTGTGTCTCTGTCTCTCTGTCTCTCTCTGTCTCTCTGTCTCTGTCTCTGTCTCTCTCTCTCTGTCTCTGTCTCTGTCTCTGTCTCTGTCTCTGTCTCTCTCTCTCTCTGTCTCTCTCTCTGTCTGTGTCTCTCTGTCTGTGTGTCTCTCTCTCAGCCTGAGCAGCTTAATAAATAACCTTAATGAATGTACTGTATTGTACGGGACAGGCCCTCCCTTGACATGTTATTTTTAACCTGAATCCTCTGATAATTGGACAACTTTTGGCTCCTAATCAGACACCGATCTCCTTGTTATTTAAAAAAAAATAAACATACTTTCCACCTGCAGCTTCTAGACTCCCCCCCTCCAAACCCAACCAAGGCCCTTCATGCTTTCTGAAAGGAGTAGTGGTCCCCCCCGTTTATAAACCCCTCCAAACCCAACCAAGGCCCTTCATGCTTTCTGAAAGGAGTAGTGGTCCCCCCCCCCCCCCCGTTTATAAACCCCTCCAAACCCAACCAAGGCCCTTCATGCTTTCTGAAAGGAGTAGTGCCCCCCCCATTTATAAACCCCTCCAAACCCAACCAAGGCCCTTCATGCTTTCTGAAAGGAGTAGTGCCCCCCGTTTAAAAACCCCTCCAAACCCAACCAAGGCCCTTCATGCTTTCTGTAGTGGTCCCCCCCCCCTCCAAACCCAACCAAGGCCCTTCATGCTTTCTGAAAGGAGTAGTGGTCCCCCCCCTCCAAACCTAACCAAGGCCCTTCATGCTTTCTGAAAGGAGTAGTGCCCCCCCCGTTTAAAAACCCCTCCAAACCCAACCAAGGCCCTTCATGCTTTCTGAAAGGAGTAGTGGTCCCCCCCCTCCAAACCCAACCAAGGCCCTTCATGCTTTCTGAAAGGAGTAGTGGTCCCCCCCCCCTCCAAACCTAACCAAGGCCCTTCATGCTTTCTGAAAGGAGTAGTGGTCCCCCCCTCCAAACCCAACCAAGGCCCTTCATGCTTTCTGAAAGGAGTAGTGGTCCCCCCCTCCAAACCCAACCAAGGCCCTTCATGCTTTCTGAAAGGAGTAGTGGTCCCCCCTCCAAACCTAACCAAGGCCCTTCATGCTTTCTGAAAGTAGTAGACCCCCCCGTTTAAAAACCCCTCCAAACCCAACCAATGCCCTTCATGCTTTCTGAAAGGAGTAGTGCCCCCCCCCGTTTAAAAACCCCTCCAAACCCAACCAAGGCCCTTCATGCTTTCTGAAAGGAGTAGTACCCCCCCCCCCCCCGTTTAAAAACCCCTCCAAACCCAACCAAGGCCCTTCATGCTTTCTGAAAGGAGTAGTGGTCACCCCCCCCCGTTTATAAACCCCTCCAAACCCAACCAAGGCCCTTCATGCTTTCTGAAAGGAGTAGTGGTCCCCCCCCGTTCTCCTCTCCCCCGTCCATATGCTTGGTGGATACATTGTGCTTCTCTGACCTGTCCTGTCTCTCTCTCTGCCTCTCGGCTCACAGCAAACTAGACAGAGACTTTCACCCACATGGAGATCAGCGCCTTACACTCAAGTGAGTCTTGGTGAAAGGCTGGTAAGAGAGAGACCCTCGCCCTGAGCAGGGCTGTAGAGAGACCCTCGCCCTGAGCAGGGCTGTAGAGAGACCCTCCTCCTGAGCAGGGCTGTAGAGAGACCCTCCTCCTGAGCAGGGCTGTAGAGAGACCCTCCCCCTGAGCAGGGCTGTAGAGAGACCCTCCCCTGAGCAGGGCTGTAGAGAGACCCTCCCCCTGAGCAGGGCTGTAGAGAGACCCTCCTCCTGAGCAGGGCTGTAGAGAGACCCTCCCCCTGAGCAGGGCTGTAGAGAGACCCTCCTCCTGAGCAGGGCTGTAGAGAGACCCTCCCCCTGAGCAGGGCTGTAGAGAGACCCTCCCCCTGAGCAGGGCTGTAGAGAGACAGGGGTAGTACCTTTCTTCTCCTCTCCTGTCCTCTCCTTTCCTCTCCTTTCCTTTCCTCTCCTTTCCTTCCTCTCCTTTCCTTTCCTCTCTTTTCATCTCCTTTCCTTTAATTTCCTTTCCTCTCCTTTCCTCTCCTTTCCTTTTCCTTTTCTCTCCTTTCCTTTCCTCTCCTTTATGTCCCCAGTCCTATCCTATCCTGCTCTCCGTTAATACCTGGTCCTATGTCCCCAGTCCTATCCTACCCTGCTCTCTGTTAATATCTGGCCCTATGTCCCCAGGGCTATCCTACCCTGCTCTCTGTTAATACCTGGTCCTATGTCCCCAGTCCTATCCTACCCTGCTCTCTGTTAATACCTGGCCCTATGTCCCAGTCCTATCCTACCCTGCTCTCTGTTAATATCTGGTCCTATGTCCCCAGTCCTATCCTACCCTGCTCTCTGTTAATATCTGGCCCTATGTCCCAGTCCTATCCTACCCTGCTCTCTGTTAATATCTGGCCCTATGTCCCCAGGCCTAATCTACCCTGCTCTCTGTTAATATCTGGCCCTATGTCCCCAGGCCTATCCTACCCTGCTCTCTGTTAATATCTGGCCCTATGTCCCCAGTCCTATTCTACCCTGCTCTCTCTCTCTGTTCAACTCCTCCCCTTTGTCATGTAAAGGAACACGTATGTAAAAACAAATAATGATGATGGGGTTCTGTAACTCAGTTGGTAGAGCATGGCGCTTGTAACGCCAGGGTAGTGAGTTCGATCCCCGGGACCACCCATACGTAGAATGTATGCACACATGACTGTAAGTCGCTTTGGATAAAAGCGTCTGCTAAATGGCATATATTATTATTATTATATTATGCCCCCAACTCCCCACAGCCCTGCCAGACTAATGAACTCCTCCCCCATGAACTTCTTTAACCTATCACCTCTTTCCCATGGGTTGCAGCTCCTCCCCCTTCAATCTCTCTAACCAATCATCTCTCTATCCTATCAATTTAACCTCTCAAACCTATCACCTCTTTCCCATGGGCCGTGTAACCATGGAGATGGGCAACCCTCGTTGCTCTCTCGCTTCCCGTTTCCTAAACAACACCTTGCTGTTATACACCTTAATATTCTCCATCTCTGCTCCTCTCCTCTCTGCTCCCCTCCCTCCCTCCCTCCCTCCCTCTCTGCTCCCTCCCTCCCTCCCTCCCTCCCTCCCTCCCTCCCTCCCTCCCTCCCTCCCTCCCTCCCTCCCTCCCTCCCTCCCTCCCTCCCTCCCTCCCTCCCTCCCTCCCTCCCTCCCTCCCTCCCTCCCTCCTCTCTGCTCCCCTCCCTCCCTCCCTCCTCTCCCCTCCCTCCCTCCCTCCTCTCTGCTCCCCTCCCTCCCCCCCCCCCTCCCTCCCCCCTCCCTCCCCCTCCCTCCCTCCCTCCCTCCCTCCCTCCTCTCTGCTCCCCTCTCTCCCTCCCTCCTCTCCCCTCCCTCCCTCTCTTACCAGAACTGTGTAAAAATACAATTTTAAACCTTGCAAATATTTTGAGAGTTTTATTTAGCCTGCCTGGAAGTATTTGAAATGATTTCAAATAGTATGTGTTTCTCACACATTCTCATGTGGTACTTCTCATGTGGTGGTTCTCATGTGGTCCCCATGTGGTGGTTCTCATGTGGTTCTCATGTGGTTCTTATTTGGTTCTCATGTGGTTCCCATGTGGTGGTTCTCATGTGGTTCTTATTTGGTTCTCATGTGGTACTTATCATGTGGTTCTCATGTGGTTCTTCTCATGTGGTTCTCATGTGGTGCGTATCATGTGGTTCTCATGTGGTGCTCATGTGGAACTCATGTGGTACTTCTCATGTGGTGGTTCTCATGTGGTAGTCATGTGGTTCTCATGTGGTACTTCTCATGTGGTGGTTCTCATGTGGTGGTTCTCATGTGGTACTTCTCATGTGGTTCCCATGTGGTGGTTCTCATGTGGTACTCTTGTGGTTCTCATGTGGTACTTCTCATGTGGTGGTTCTCATGTGGTGGTTCTCATGTGGTTCTCATGTGGTACTTCTCATGTGGTACTTCTCATGTGGTGGTTCTCATGTGGTGGTTCTCATGTGGTTCTTATTTGGTTCTCATGTGGTTCTCATGTGGTACTGCTCATGTGGTTGGTTCTCATGTGGTTGTCATGTGGTACTTCTCATGTTGTACTCATGTGGTACTTCTCATGTGGTTCTCATGTGGTGCGTATCATGTGGTTCTCATGTGGAACTCATGTGGTACTTCTCATGTTGTACTCATGTGGTACTTCTCATGTGGTTCTCATGTGGTGCTTATCATGTGGTTCTCATGTGGTGGTTCTCATGTGGTCCCCATGTGGTGGTTCTCATGTGGTGGTTCTCATGTGGTGCTTCTTATGTGGTTCTCATGTGGTGGTTCTCATGTGGTTCTTATTTGGTTCTCATGTGGTTCTCATGTGGTTCCCATGTGGTGGTTCTCATGTGGTTCTTATTTGGTTCTCATGTGGTACTTCTCATGTGGTGGTTCTCATGATGTGGTGGTTCTCATGTGGTTCTTATTTGGTTCTCATGTGGTTCTCATGTGGTACTGCTCATGTGTTTCTCATGTGGTTCTTTTTTGGTTCTTATGTGGTTCTCATGTGGTACTTCTCATGTGGTTCTCATGTGGTGTTTCTCATGTGGTTCTAATGTGGTGCTTCTCATGTGGTTCTCATGTGGTACTTCTCATGTGGTGTTTATCATGTGGTTCTCATGCGGTACTCATGTGGTTTTCATGTGGTACTTCTCATGTGGTTCTTCTCATGTGGTACTCATGTGGTTCTCATGTGGTACTTCTCATGTGGTACTCATGTGTGTTTCTCATGTGGTTCTCATGTGGTTCTCATGTGGTACTTCTCATGTGGTGGTTCTCATGTAGTTCTTATTTGGTTCTCATGTGGTTCTTCTCATGTGGTTCTCATGTGGTTCTTCTCATGTGGTATTTCTCATGTGATTTTCATGTGGTATTTCTCATGTGGTGTTTCTCATGTGGTTCTCATGTGGTTCTCATGTGCTTCTCATGTGGTTCTCATGTGGTATTTCTCATGTGGTATTTCTCATGTGGTGTTTCTCATGTGGTATTTCTCATGTGGTGTTTCTCATGTTGTTCTCATGTGGTATTTCTCATGTGGTGTTTCTCATGTGGTGTTTCTCATGTGGTTCTCATGTGGTACTTCTCATGTGGTTCTCATGTGGTGCTTCTCATTTGGTATTTATCATGTGGTATTTCTCATGTGGTGTTTCTCATGTGGTTCTCATGTGGTTCTCATGTGGTGCTTCTCATGTGGTATTTCTCATGTGGTATTTCTCATGTGGTGTTTCTCATGTTGTTCTCATGTGGTATTTCTCATGTGGTTCTCATGTGGTATTTCTCATGTGGTGTTTCTCATGTTGTTCTCATGTGGTATTTCTCATGTGGTGTTTCTCATGTTGTTCTCATGTGGTATTTCTCATGTGGTGTTCTCATGTGGTTCTCATGTGGTGTTTCTCATGTGGTGTTTCTCATGTGGTTCTCATGTGGTATTTCTCATGTGGTGTTTCTCATGTGGTGTTTCTCATGTGGTTCTCATGTGGTATTTCTCATGTGGTTCTCATGTGGTGCTTCTCATGTGGTACTTCTCATGTGGTTCTCATGTGGTACTTCTCATGTGGTTGTCTTGCGGTTCTCATGTGGTTCTCATGTGCTTCAGTTCACGCTAGGAGAGAGTTGACACTGGTAGTGGAGGGGTCATCACCTCTTAATCAGGGAACATGAGGAGTCTTAGCTGGAAACACAAATGTTAGATTTGGGCTCCAAGTTTCTCCATGAAGTTGTACTCAGACATCTCAGAATTGACCAAGTCAAAGACCGACTACAACATCTTTCCCACTTGACACATCAAAGTAGCCCGAGAAACGTTCCTGAATAATAAAGCCCTGATCATCCACACGCCTGCCGATAACTGTGCTTCTGTTCATATCTTGTTTCTTATTGTTGTTTGATTGTGGAGAAGGAACCTGCAGGAAGCATTTATACCATGTGTGTCCTGTACATACAACTAATAAACCTTAAAACAACCGCAACTTCCATTTTTATCCCCCCTGGTGCCTAACCTAACCAGATAGGTCACCTAACTAGATAAAACTCTGGGCCCTAAAACTCTGGACCCTATAGGGCATTAATCACTTGTAAAAGTGTTTTATATAGGCTGTGATGGGACAGAGAGGCGCAGCTGTCTAAGGCTCTGCGTCTCAGTGCTAGAGGCGTCACGACATACACCCTGATCCGATTACAAGGCTGTGTCACAACCGGCCGTAATTGGGCGGCACACAATTGGCCCAGCGTCGTCCGGGTTTGGCCGGTCTTTGTAAATTGACTTGCCTAGTTAAATAGGGGATTTAAAAAAACGTATTGAAAAACTCATGGCCTTGGTGAGGCTGAAAACCCTGTCAAACTGCAGCAACATTCTACTTGTTCATGTGAATTATATTTAGACTAGACTAACAGGGATTTCTTCTACCCAGACACAGAGACAATAACTTATAGACAGTAGAACTCACAGGGCGGTGCTTGATGTATGCTTGTTAGTGTAGGCCTGATTAAACACTGACTTACAGGAGCTTGATTTATGCTTGTTCGTGTAGGCCTGATTAAACACTGACTTACAGGAGCTTGATTTATGCTTGTTCGTGTAGGCCTGATTAAACACTGACTTACAGGAGCTTGATTTATGCTTGTTCGTGTAGGCCTGATTAAACACTGACTTACAGGAGCTTGATTTATGCTTGTTCGTGTAGGCCTGATTAAACACTGACTTACAGGAGCTTAATTTATGCTTGTTCGTGTAGGCCTGATTAAACACTTATAGTGATAGTTATAGTGGTAGTTATAGTTATAGTGATAGTGATAGTTATAGTGGTAGTTATAGTTATTATAGTGATAGTGTAGTTATAGTGGTAGTTATAGTGATAGTTATAGTGGTAGTTATAGTGATAGTGGTAGTTATAGTGATAGTTATAGTGGTAGTTATAGTGATAGTTATAGTGGTAGTTATAGTGATGATAGTTATAGTGATAGTTATAGTGGTAGTTATAGTGATAGTTATAGTGATAGTTATAGTGATAGTGGTAGTGATAGTTATAGTGGTAGTTATAGCGATAGTGGTAGTTATAGTGATAGTTATAGTGGTAGTTATAGTGATAGTTATAGTGGTAGTTATAGTGATAGTTGTAGTTATAGTGGTAGTGATAGTTATAGTGATAGTTATAGTGATAGTGATAGTGGTAGTTATAGTGATAGTTATAGTGATAGTTGATAGTTATAGTGATAGTTATAGTGATAGTTATAGTGATAGTGATAGTTATAGTGGTAGTGATAGTGATAGTTATATTGGTAGTTATAGTGATAGTTATAGTGATAGTGATAGTTATATTGGTAGTTATAGTGATAGTTATAGTGTTATTGATAGTGGTAGTTATAGTGATAGTTATATTGGTAGTTATAGTGATATTTATAGTGATAGTTATAGTGATAGTGGTAGTTATAGTGATAGTGATAGTTATAGTGGTAGTTATAGTGATAGTGGTAGTTATAGTGGTAGTTATAGTTATAGTGATAGTTATAGTGGTAGTTATAGTGTTAGTGATAGTGGTAGTTATAGTGGTAGTTATAGTGATAGTTATAGTGGTAGTTATAGTGGTAGTTATAGTGGTAGTTATAGTGATAGTTATATTGGTAGTTATAGTGATAGTTATAGTGGTAGTTATAGTGGTAGTTATAGTGGTAGTTATAGTGGTAGTTATGGTGATAGTGATAGTTATAGTGATGGTGATAGTGATAGTTATAGTGATAGTGATAGTGGTAGTTATAGTGATAGTGATAGTTATAGTGATGGTTATAGTGATAGTGATAGTGATAGTGGTAGTGATAGTGATAGTGATAGTTATAGTGGTAGTTATAGTGGTAGTTATAGTGGTAGTGATAGTGATAGTACCATAGTGGTAGTTTAGTGGTAGTTGTCCAGTGATTGGCTGTGTGTTTAGTGTACAATGTAGTGATAGTTATGAGTGTTTCACAGTAGTAGTGACTCCAGTCTACCTGTTGATTGGCTAGTTAGTACAGTACAATGTACCATAGTAGTGACTCCAGTCTACCTGTTGATTGGCTGTGTGTTTCACAGTACAGTACAATGTACCATAGTAGTGACTCCAGTCTACCTGTTGATTGGCTGTGTGTTTCACAGTACAGTACAATGTACCATAGTAGTGACTCCAGTCTACCTGTTGATTGGCTGTGTGTTTCACAGTACAGTACAATGTACCATTTGTTGCTATTTAGTTTATTTATCCCTCACAAAAAAATGGGAATAGTATCTGCTATGACTAAAACGTCTGCTAGGAATTCAGGGAACTCAGTGAGGAACGCTGTATATGGCCCAGGAGGCCTGGTAACAGTAGCTATAAAAGGTGATTGAGGAGGCTGCATAGATTTCATGACTAGAAGCTCAAAAGGTGAAAACACAGTCTATTTTATTTTATTGAAATTTGCTGTCATAAATGTTAGCAACACCTCCACCTTTGCGGGATGCACGGGGGATATGGTCACTAGTGTAACCAGGAGGTGAGGCCTCTTAACACAGTAAATTCATTAGGCTTAAGCCATGTTTCAGTCAGGCCAATCACATCAAGATTATGATCAGTGATTAGTTCATTGACTATAACTGCCTTGGAAGTGAGGGATCTAACATTAAGTATCCCTATTATGAGATGTGAGGTATCACAATCTCTTTCAATAATGACATACATGGATGAGGTCTTTATTCCAGTGAGATTGCTCAGGCAAACACCCCCATGTTTAGTTTTGCCCTACCTAGATTGAGGCACAGACATGGTCTCAATGGGGATAGTTTTGCTGACTACACTGACTGTGCTAGTGGCAGTCTCCACTAAGCTGTTAGGCTGGCTAACAACCTGCTGCCTGGCATGCACCCTATCTCATTGTGGAGCTTGTACAGCCCTGTCGATGTTCGTAGATAAGATGAGAGCACCCCTCCAGCTAGGGTGGAGTTGTGGAGCTTGTAGAGCCTGTCGATGTTCGTAGATAAGATGAGAGCACCCCTCCAGCTAGGGTGGAGTTGTGGAGCTTGTCGAGCCTGTCGATGTTCGTAGATAAGATGAGAGCACCCCTCCAACTAGGGTGGAGTCCATCACTCTTCAGCTTGTGGGCGGGTCCCTGAAACGACCAATTATCTACAAATTCTATATTTTGGGAGGGACAGAAAACAGCTTTCAACCAACGATTGAGCTCATCACTCCACTAACTGGGAGGGGCCAGAGACCAACCCACCAATCCAACCAACCAACCCACCCACCAACCCACCAATCCATCCAACCAACCAACCCACCAACCCACCAATCCAACCAACCCACCAATCCAACCAACCAACCAACCAACCCACCCACCAACCCACCAATCCAACCAACCCACCAATCCAACCAACCAACCCACCAATCCAACCAACCCAACAATCCATCCAACCAACCAACCAACCCACCAACCCACCAATCCAACCAACCCAACAATCCATCCAACCAACCCACCAACCAACCAACCCACCAATCCAACCAACCCACCAACCCACCAATCCAACCAACCCACCAATCCAACCAATCCACCAATCCAACCAACCCACCAATCCAACAATCCATCCATCCAACCAACCAACCCACCAATCCAACCAACCAACCAACCCACCAATCCAATCCAACCAACCAACCCACCAATCCAACCAACCCACCAATCCAACCAAGCCACCAACCCACCAATCCAACCAACCAACCCAACAATCCATCCAACCAACCCACCAACCCACCAATCCAACCAACCCACCAATCCACCAATCCAACCAACCAACCCAACAAACAACCCATCAACCCACCAACCCTACGAACCTACGGATCACCACCTCAAGCTGAACCTCGGCAAGACGGAGCTGCTCTTCCTCCCGGGGAAGGACTGCCCGTTCCATGATCTCGCCATCACGGTTGACAACTCCATTGTGTCCTCCTCCCAGAGCGCTAAGAACCTTGGCGTGATCCTGGACAACACCCTGTCGTTCTCAACTAACATTAAGGCGGTGGCCCGTTCCTGTAGGTTCATGCTCGACAACATCCGCAGAGTACGACCCTGCCTCACACAGGAAGCGGCGCAGGTCCTAATCCAGGCACTTGTCATCTCCCGTCTGGATTACTGCAACTCGCTGTTGGCTGGGCTCCCTGCCTGTGCCATTAAACCCCTACAACTCATCCAGAACGCCGCAGCCCGTCTGGTGTTCAACCTTCCCAAGTTCTCTCACGTCACCCCGCTCCTCCGCTCTCTCCACTGGCTTCCAGTTGAAGCTCGCATCCGCTACAAGACCATGGTGCTTGCCTACGGAGCTGTGAGGGGAACGGCACCTCAGTACCTCCAGGCTCTGATCAGGCCCTACACCCAAACAAGGGCACTGCGTTCATCCACCTCTGGCCTGATCGCCTCCCTACCACTGAGGAAGTACAGTTCCCGCTCAGCCCAGTCAAAACTGTTCGCTGCTCTGGCCCCCCAATGGTGGAACAAACTCCCTCACGACGCCAGGACAGCGGAGTCAATCACCACCTTCCGGAGACACCTGAAACCCCACCTCTTTAAGGAATGCCTAGGATAGGATAAAGTAATCCTTCTCACCACCCCCTTCCCCCTTAAAAGAGTTAGATGCACTATTGTAAAGTGGCTGTTCCACTGGATGTCATAAGGTGAATGCACCAATTTGTAAGTCGCTCTGGATAAGAGCGTCTGCTAAATGACTTAAATGTTAAATGTTAAATGTTAACCCAACCCACCATCCCACCATCCTACCAACCCAACCAACCCAACTAACCCATCAACCTGAAACACCAACCAACCCATCAACCTGAAACACCCACCAACCCATCAACCTGAAACACCCACCAACCCATCAACCCAACAACCTGAAACACCCACCAACCCATCAACCCAACAACCTGAAACACCCACCAACCTAACAACCTGAAACACCCACCAACCCACCAACCTGAAACACCCACCAACCCACCAACCTGAAACACCAACCAACCCACCAACCCATCAACCTGAAACACCCACCAACCCATCAACCTGAAACACCCACCAACCCATCAACTTAACAAGCTGAAACACCCACCAACCCATCAACCTGAAACACCAACCAACCCATCAACCTGAAACACCCACCAACCCATCAACCTGAAACACCAACCAACCCATCAACCTGAAACACCAACCAACCCATCAACCTGAAACACCAACCAACCCATCAACCTGAAACACCAACCAACCCATCAACCTGAAACACCCACAAACCCATCAACCCAACAACCTGAAACACCCACCAACCCATCAACCTGAAACACCAACCAACCCATCAACGCAACAACCTGAAACACCCACCAACCCATCAACCTGAAACACCAACCAACCCATCAACCTGAAACACCCACCAACCCATCAACCTGAAACACCCACCAACCCATCAACCCAACAACCTGAAACACCCACCAACCCATCAACCTGAAACACCAACCAACCCATCAACGCAACAACCTGAAACACCCACCAACCCATCAACCTGAAACACCAACCAACCCACCAACCCACACTCCCTCACGACGCCAGGACAGCGGAGTCAATCACTACCTTCCGGAGACACCTGAAACCCCACCTCTTTAAGGAATACCTAGGATAGGATAAAGTAATCCTTCTCACCCCCCCCCCTTAAAAGAGTTAGATGCACTATTGTAAAGTGGCTGTTCCACTGGATGTCATAAGGTGAATGCACCAATTTGTAAGTCGCTCTGGATAAGAGCGTCTGCTAAATGACTTAAATGTTAAATGTTAAATGTTAACCCAACCCACCATCCCACCATCCTACCAACCCAACCAACCCAACTAACCCATCAACCTGAAACACCCACCAACCCATCAACCTGAAACACCCACCAACCCACCAACCTAACAAACTGAAACACCCACCAACCCACCAACCTAACAAACTGAAACACCCACCAACCCACCAACCTAACAAACTGAAACACCCACCAACCCAACAACCTAACAAACTGAAACACCCACCAACCCACCAACCTAACAAACTGAAACACCCACCAACCCATCAACCTGAAACACCAACCAACCCATCAACCCAACAACCTGAAACACCCACCAACCCATCAACCCAACAACCTGAAACACCCGCCAACCCATCAACCCAACAACCTGAAACACCAACCAACCCACCAACCTAACAAACTGAAACACCCACCAACCCACACACCAACCCATCAACTTAACAAGCTGAAACACCCACCAACCCATCAACCTGAAACACCAACCAACCCATCAACCTGAAACACCAACCAACCCATCAACCTGAAACACCAACCAACCCATCAACCTGAAACACCCACCAACCCATCAACCTGAAACACCCACCAACCCATCAACCTGAAACACCAACCAACCCATCAACCTGAAACACCCACCAACCCATCAACCTGAAACACCAACCAACCCATCAACCTGAAACACCAACCAACCCATCAACCTGAAACACCAACCAACCCATCAACCTGAAACACCAACCAACCCATCAACCTGAAACACCAACCAACCCATTAACCTGAAACACCAACCAACCCATCAACCTGAAACACCCACCAACCCATCAACCTGAAACACCAACCAACCCATCAACCTGAAACACCCACCAACCCATCAACCTGAAACACCAACCCAACCAACCCATGAACTTGCATCCAGTGAGGTTCAGCTTTCATCCTTTCTTCAAACTACAATCTGTAAATATCTACAATTGAAATTACCAATTGAACAGCTTCGCAAATCGCAGGTATTTATTGTCATGAATCTTTCCCTGGAGACAGCTCTGCAGAGTGGTCACTTGCTGGCACAGCCACAATGTAATGAAATCTGATTTTATACCAAACCCTAAGCTTAAACCTAACCTTAACCACGCTGCTAACCCTAATGCCCAACCCTAACCTTAACCACACTGATAACCCTAATGCCTAACCCAAAACTTAACCACACTGCTAACCATAATGCCTAACCCTAACCTTAACCACACTGCTAACCATAATGCCTAACCCTAACCTTAACCACACTGCTAACCCTAACCTTAACCACACTGCTAACCCTAACCTTAACCACACTGCTATCCCTAATGCCTAACCCTAACCTTAACCACACTGCTAAACCTAATGCCTAACCCTAACATTAACCACACTGCTAACCCTAATGCCTAACCCTAACCTTAACCACACTGCTAACCCTAATGCCTAACCCCTAAACCTGCCTTAACCACACTGCTAACCCTAATAAACCTAACCTTAACCACACTGCTAACCCTAAATGCACTGATAACCCTAATGCCTAACCCTAACCTTAACCACACTGCTAACCCTAACCCTAACCACACTGCTAACCCTAATGCCGAACCATAACCTTAACAACACTGCTAACCCTAATGCCTAACCCTAACCTTAACCACACTGCTAACCCTAATGCCTAACCCTAACCTTAACCACACTGCTAACCCTAATGCCTAACCCTAACCTTAACCACACTGCTAACCCTAACCTTAACCACACTGCTAACCCTAATGCCTAACCCTAACCTTAACCACACTGCTAAACCTAATGCCTAACCCTAACGTTAACCACACTGCTAACCCTAATGCCTAACCCTAACCTTAACCACACTGCTAACCCTAATGCCTAACGCTAAGCTTAACCACACTGCTAACCCTAACCCTAACCACACTGCTAACCCTAATGCCGAACCATAACCTTAACCACACTGCTAACCCTAATGCCTAACCCTAACCTTAACCACACTGCTAACCCTAATGCCTAACCCTAACCTTAACCACACTGCTAACCCTAATGCCTAACCCTAACCTTAACCACACTGCTAACCCTAACCTTAACCACACTGCTAACCCTAATGCCTAACCCTAACCTTAACCACACTGCTAAACCTAATGCCTAACCCTAACGTTAACCACACTGCTAACCCTAATGCCTAACCCTAACCTTAACCACACTGCTAACCCTAATGCCTAACGCTAAGCTTAACCACACTGCTAACCCTAATGCCTAACCCTAAGCTTAAACCTAACCTTAACCACACTGCTAACCCTAATGCCTAACCCTAACCTTAACCACACTGCTAACCCTAAACTTAACCACACTGATAACCCTAATGCCTAACCCTAACCTTAACCACACTGCTAACCCTAACCCTAACCACACTGCTAACCCTAATGCCGAACCATAACCTTAACCACACTGCTAACCCTAATGCCTAAACCTAACCTTAACCACACTGCTAACCCTAATGCTTACCCCTAACCTTAACCACACTGCTATCCCTAATGCCTAACCCTAACCTTAGCCACACTGCTAACCCTAATGCCTAACGCTAATCTTAACCACACTGCTAACCCTAATGCCTAAC